>NW_020954557.1:56548205-56640836 GCF_900497805.2 Vombatus ursinus
TTACGGTAAGTGACTTACTTTGTTTTTGTGAAATTCTAGGGGAGCTTACACATTGTATCACATGTTTTCTGTACATTTGGTATTTTGACATACTCTTTTGATCAGTTTTTAAAATATCCCAAACTCCATCTTTCTGTAGGCAGATACTTGTATTTTCTCCAATTTAAGGTTTAGATTTCACACATTAGTGTCCAGTGGAAAGCTGGTTTCTCTTCCTTCAGTCACACAGCACCTGTAATTAGGGCTTGAACTAGAAAGAGGGAAAAAAAGCATTCCATGGCTTCTCTGGAAGGCTGAAATTTCTTCCTACTACTTGTGAGAGGTTGTGTGTGTCATAGTGGATGGAGTCCCTCCTCTAACACATAACTGGCCGTGTGACCCAGGGTAAGTCACTCAATCTCCCAGTATTCTGAGCAACTTTTGAAGATTTTAGGTTGCAGACAAAGTGCCAAGAGCTCTTGTAGAAGGAGTTGGTTCCAGATGCTAATGAAATCACAGGTCTAGTTCCCCTCCCTACTTATGAAATGTTGAAAATGTCCATAGGGTCCTCAGTTCCCCTTCTGAGGATGGAAGGATAATTGGGGAGTACAGGGTGGGCGGGGGGAAGTACTTTTTCCTAGTCCTCATTTGCTGTTGTCTCAAGGCCTGGATGTAGTATAATTAATTAATTAATTAATGTGAGTACGGTAACTAAATATTTCATAGCCTATTCCTACATTTCACAAAAATACAATCAGATTTGCAATTCAAATAATGCAGTATAGGAAACAGAATCCATTTTTTTTTCTGCTGAGCCAATTTTAGGGAATATTATCAGGTTCCTGGCCACCCTAAATGAACTTGTTTTCCAAAGGGCTATTTTCTTTCTGTGTGCCAATTTTCCTATTATTTTTTGTTGTTGTTGTTGTTGTTTGGTTGGTTGGTTTTTAAAACCACTGGTGGCCTAAAATAAATTGGAAACAATTGTTTTAGTTACTTCGGCATTAAAATAAGCTTTAATGGCCTTTTTTTTTTTAAAGCATCAATGTTGCTAATCCCTTTTCCTTCACCCCAATTAAGCTCCCTCCTTAAAAAAAAGGGGTGGGGTGTGTGTGTGTGTGTGTGTGTGTGTTTGTGTGAAAAACCTTGTAACAAGTAAGTATAGTGATGCAAAATGAATACAGAGAGGCATGTTCAAAAATAGTTTTCTCTTTTTTGCACCTTGAGTCAGTGTGTTCTCTTTCAGTGGGAACATACTTCATCCTCGATCCTCCCGAGCCTCAGTTAGTCATTGCATTGATCGGAGCTTTTAAATCTTTAAGAGCTGTTTTTTCACTGCTGTTGCTCCTATATAGCTTGTCCTGGTTCTGTTCATTTTACTACATATCAGTTCATACTATGCAGGATTCTCTGAAATCACTTTTTGTGGCATAGTAATATTTCATTATATTTACATACTACAAGTTGTTCAGCTCTTTCCCAATTGGTGGGCATCCCTTAAAGTTTGAGTTCTTTGCTTTTTTTTGGGGTTTTTTTTTTTGGCCTTTTCATAATTGCTTAATTTTTGTCCTTCCCCCAAGGGAAACAAGAGGTAAAGTTAAATCAGAATTTTGTTTGGAATTTGTAGAACAGCTTAAGAGACACTCTTTTTAAAAATCCATTTATCCTTTTATACTATAATAAATCAGTCTTACTGTAGAAGCAATGCCTTGCTTCATTTAAAAAACACATTTATTAAAGTGTATTGAACAACTACAATGACAACTTTTTTTAATCTTAAAAAAAATAAATTGTGATTTTTTCAGAAACAAAAAAAAAACAAACCAACAGGAGAACCCCTTCCTTCCTCAGTGGAAACTTCTTGAAATAAGTGCACTTAATACAGTCATATTCTAGCTCTTACACCCAGTGGAAAATGACTTTCATAGCAGAGAAGATAAACAGTTGCAGGGCGAGCAGAACTAGCCTACTATATAAGCCATGAGATGAGATTTCAGTTGAACTTCAGATATTTTTCACAGATTCTTATCATAAGTACTCCCTTAGCCTTTAAACATATGCATTTTTAAGGTTTTAAAACTCCACAGTAACTTAACTTTATGGAGACTCTTTGACAACTCATTCTCTGCTAGAAATATAATGTAAAGAAATTATGATTTGGGATTAAAATTTCAAATAGTATCTTTATTACTTTTTTTGAAGAAAAATCAATGAATCATGATTTTGCAGATCAACCCCAGAAAAACAATCCAAAAATTCATAAAAATTCATACTTTCAAGTTAAGAATAACTTCTTCTCAAGCTGCTCTACAATACTAGTCATCTAAAAAGGATGGTTAGAAAGACACAGAATGTGAATCATGTTTGGAAGAAGTCCCCTTTGATGAGATTTCTCAGCAATGGATGCTACCACAAAATTGCAGAGAAGTTCATTTTGTCCATGGAGAAGCAGCTTGGAGTAATAAAGGGACAGGTGACCTGAGAGGCAGGGAGACTCTGGGGTGAGGTTAAACCTCTGACATGTCCTGGCTATGGGACCCTGTGAAGTCACTTACCCTGTCAGTGTTCCAGGCAACCATCTAAAACTGAATTGCAAAGAAAATGCTGACTTGCATCAGTAAAAGGACTTTCTTCCTATCAGTGAAATCACAAGGTTCTTGTCCTTTTCCTTATCTTAGTCCAGAGAACAGAATGTCACATACACACCAACCACATTCTTTATTATTATAGTCATTTCCAAGTACCCACTCCTAAGCAAGCAATCAGCATTTTCAGAAGGGACTTCTGTTTCTTGTTTTGAAATCCTGTGTAGGCTCTAGCTGGCAGCAAAAAAAATGTTTTTAAAATTCTTTTTTAGAACCCTTAGATGAGAATTTGATATACCTTTTTATTTTCATTAAAATCAATTAATAAGTATTTACTAAGTGCCTACTATGTGTCAGGCACTGTGCTAAGCATTAGAGAGTACAGAAAAAGGCAAAAGAGAGCCCCTGTCCTCAAGCAGCCCACAATCTAACTGGGGACGCAATGAGCAACAAATATATGCATATACATATAGGATATATAGGATAAATAAGAAATAATTAAAAGAGTGAAGGCAATGGAATTAAGAGGGATTGAGAAGGCTTCCTGTAAAAGGTAGGATTTTAGTTGAGACTTAAAAGAAGCCAGGGAGATAGGGAGGTCAATAGTCAGAACAGAGGAGGGATAGCATTCCAGGCATGAGAGAGAGCCATAAAATTTTATTGTTATATTATGTTTGTGGATCAGTTTGCATTGTCCAATGTATCTGTCCCCTTTCCTGGAACCAGAGAGTCTTCCCTTACAAAAAAAGCATTAAAAAAGAGGGCATAAAAACTGTTGAGCAAAACTAACTTATCAAAAAAACCCCCCAAAAACAGATAATGTTCCACACCCATAATACCCCATTTCTGCAAAGAAGGGAGTTGGGGGTGTTGGCTTTCTCAGAGCTTTTTTTCTTTTGTGTCAAGCTCCTAAAGGTTATCATTTCAGTATGGATATGTATATGTGTATGTGTGTGTGTGTGTATGTGTATGCATGTGTGTATGTGTGTATATATATATATATGTATATGTGTGTGTGTGTGTGTGTATAAAGGTAATACATAAGCAGTGTACAGATGTATACAACTGTCGCCAAAATGGGAGTGTGGATGATGAGGATAACTCTTCGCCTGTTACATGTTTAACAGTGAAGGCATTTTATGCACTTCCCCACAGGCAGAATTTAATTCATTCTGTCTTACAGTACTTAGATCTATCTTCATATTTGAGGGGGGAAAACCTAATAGCTTATAATTTTGCTTTATGATGATGGAATTGAGCTGGTTTATGAGTATGTAAAGCCAATGGCAAATAATACAGAAAATGACAAATGGAAATAGCTCTATCTAAAATTCTATTCAAGTGTTTTGGTTTATGATGTAGAATTCTAAGATGCTTTTTAAAATGCAGGAATAAATACTTCAATGACCAACCAGTCACTGGAAATATACAGGGTTTTCTGATTGTAAGAACCTTTCCCCCCCACCCCCATACATACACACAGAATATCCTCAGGGATATTTTCTTAAATGTTCTTTCAGGACTCCAATTTTCCAGGCAATTGAGGTAAATTGTATTGTGATCAATGGAAGTATCTTGAAAGGGTCAGAAGAGAGAAATGTATTGTTAGTAAGACTCCAGTTTATTGTATTTCACACAATAAACTCTGCATTTTCTGCAGATGGATGGATTATCCATTTTGTAGATGATCTAGATTGGCTTAGGACCAACTTGCTCTTGTCTGTTCTTCACACAGGCTGAGTCCTGTACTCCAAATTGTTGGGATTGAGTGTAGAATAGATTAGAGCCGTCTACTGAGGGAATATGACATTATTGGCAGAGTATGTGTGCTTATTTTTTACATGTATATGTGATTGTATGTTTCTGATTGCATTACATATATACGTATTTTGGGGATTTTTCATTGTTCACTGTTTTTCTTTTAATACTACTATGTGTTAACATGTACAAAGAGGTCTATAAAATAAGCCTATTAAAAGAAAAAAAATCCCTCTTGTCTGAAGTGAGCTGTTTCTTCTGATCACACAGACTCAATATACACAGAGCGCTACATGGGACTTCCAACCCCAGAAGATAATCTTGACCGCTACAAGGTAAGAAACAACAAATCGCGTTGATTTCAAATTCCAATAAAGTATTCAAGAATGTCTCACAGTACATATTTAGAAATTTTTTTTCCTTCCCAGAAAAAAAAAAAGACAAAACTCTTTTTATGTAGACACCACACAGGTGGTTCAAAAACACACTTGGGGTTTTCCCAAGTATAGACTGTACAAGGATTCTTTATCTTATGCTTAAACCCAACATCGCATACCTCCCATTCTGTTCTATGAGAATTTCCTTTAGTGTCAGCTTTTGAAACAGCATTTCTAGTCAGAGTCAAATACATTTCAGTCTATGTCAGGAACCTATATAAATAGGTGTTTTCCTGTTTTGATTTTTGAATTCAATAATGATACTTTCTTAGATCTGTGTGAAATTATATAAAGTTAATTTTGCACGCAGCAAGCAGGAAGTTAAAAATTTAAAGTTGTTCTTCTAAAAGAATATATATTAATAATAGAAGGGGAGTAACAATACATAAATACTGGGATACTCATTTGGGGCCTTCAGATGCTTTGAAAACATGTATAGTACGTAGACAATATTTTCTTGTATTATATGGTAAAATGTGTAAATTTTAATTTTGAAAATAATACTGAGTTCAGTTTCTTCAAGGGCTAGAAAGCTCTTTAAGCCTTTGGCATTTTGTAGAACCTCCCATGAATTTATCATCCTTATTAAGCCGGCAACTAAATTGAGGCAGTAACTTTTTTACTTGTGGCCAAACATATACTATTTTGTGCCAGAGAACCTGGCTTCCAATCCAGCCTCTGTTGCTTACTGCCTTTTTGACTTGGGGCACATCGTTTCATCTCTGGAGGTTTCCAGTTGTCCCATGTAACTGTAAAATGAGGGTGTTAGAGTAGTTGGCCTCAGAGGTCCTTCCAGCTCTAAATTCTACTTTACTCTAAATTCTACAGTGATTACATCTACAGAGAAGCTATACAGCAGTGTTTTCATTTTCTTGCATAATTTGACTAGGAGAGACTGAGATGGGCAGTGCCTATGAAAATGTATTAAACAGCCCCTGAACTGAACATGCTGAGCTTCGTGGCATCAGACAGGCTGGCAGCCTGATGGTAGAGAACCAACTGGCAGGTTGTTTCGCAGATGGACTGCGGAGTCAAAGTATGGTTGGGAGTATGGAGTTCAAAGTATCTACCATCAGTAGGTCCATCCTAGTGTAGACACCAATCCAAAGCAGCAGGATTCCCTTTTGGTTGATAATAATTGATTTGAAATGCACATGTGGATATAGATCAAACTATTTGGAAAGTGAGAACTGCAAACGTTAGTGTCTTTGAGACACATCCCTCCCTTTCCTCTTTCTATTAGTAAACTCTGAATCTGCATGACAAAGTAAGTCATCTTTGAATTGATCATATCCAGAAGGAGAATCAAACCTCTTCTGAGGAGCAAGAACAAACCATGGCAAGATTAATTTGCTGTTGCTATTTTGCCTTTCAAACATAATAAGAAACCTTATGCATGAACTTCAAAAGATAGGTTGCGTTTGTGTGATTAACACGTGGACTTTGAGCAGTATTTGTTATCTTGTGTAAACATCTTCATTATTGCTATGACCTTGGGAACCATGTGATCAAAGTACAGGCTAAAAAATAAAAGAAAACCATTCGACTTTGTGAGGTAAGTGATTAATCTTATTTCTGTTTATTTGCATTTGCTTGTGATGCCAAGGCTTGTTTTGCGATCTTTGCTTTTCGATCAAGACATGGCACTGTGGTCCAGAGCAGTGAGTACTGGCTTTGGAGCCAGCAGATTTGAGTTGGAATCTTGGCCTTCTTATTTACTACTTAAGTCACTTTGGGCAAGTCACTTAACTTTTCCTTATCTCAGTATGGGCTTGGACTTGTTGGCCTCTAAGGACTCTTCCAGGTAATCTATGTGGCTATAATGTTATAAGTCATGAAATGACTAATTTATAAAAGGGCAATGAGTGTATTAAAAAAATAGCTGATTCTCCCCTTTTGAAACTAGAATTACCTTGCTCATGTTCTGTCCTTGTCTAAAAAACTCAGTTTGAAAAACATCCATCTTGGAAGTTACTATTGATGCTTTTGCAAGTTATCAGATTACAGTTTAAGTCCAGTAACAGGAAATTATTGAATATGTAAAAATTACGCAAATTTTAGATAAATATAAATTCTGTTTGGCCACAGAATTACCAGTGTCTACAGTAGATATATAGATACAGTAGATATTTAGAACATGTGGTCATATGCTCCTTGGTATGCATCCTTTAACTTATATACTTATATCTGCAGGGAGTCCTGAAGGGCTAGCTAGCTCTCTTGGGTGCTTGTGTTCTGCATGCTGGCTGATAGGACACTTTTGTCACCCAGGATTCTGCTGCCTTGGTGGCTAGTTTTCCAACAATCCTTTTTTTTTTTTTTTTTTGTCTCTCTCTTTTTTCATGTCTTTCCTATAGGCTCTACTTGGGCAGTGACACTTTTCATCTTTCTCCCTTAAACCCCCACTTTCCACCCCCTGAGTTAGCTGCGTTAGGTAGCAATGTAAATAGGAGTCACTCTCATGCTGCCAATGGTAACATGAGCACACGGGGTGCACAAAGTCATTCTCTCACTTCACTGCGCAGATGGCACCAGAGGACTGTTTAATCCTTTCACGCCAGGAGTCGGATTTTCTTGGCACAACATCCATTGCTGGCAACGGACACATTAAAACTGCCAGTACCGGGGAGCTAAAGGTTCCCAATGTGTTACTCAGAAGATTTATTTGGGAGGATAGGAGGGTGGTAGTTAGGTGGGCAGGGGAGAGTAATGCAGATATATTGATTGAATTATTGTTTCCACAGTGGTAAATAGCTTCCTCTGTGTGTGGAAAAATTGAACCTAGATACCTATTTCTGGTGCACTGCAGGCATCAGAATAAAGTTGCCCCTCTTTGTTTTTAAAAATGAATCTGCTTTTATCTCTGGCAGGGATATATTGGGGAGCTACTTCTTCCAATGTCCCCAGCTGCCCCTTTGGACCCTTTTAGCTCTGCACATTCCTCTTTTCTACTTTTTTTTCCTCTGTGGCCTTTTCTCTGTCTGAATTCTCTCTTCTCCCTATCTCTTCTTTACCTTTCCTTATTTCCTCTTATGTCTCCTTTTTGGAAATAAAAAAAAAATAGGGAGGGAATTTTTTTGGAGTCTCTCACTAACCTTGTATCTGAGTGGGCCATGGGAAGATGCCTTGAAAACAACACACTTCCCCATTCTTTGGCTGTATCAACTCAAATCTGTCAGTCAAATTTTATTGAGCACTCACAGGGTATGTAGTCTTGGATGGTATAAAGTTGAGCAACCTCTAGTGAATTTGCGCTTATCCAGAAAATTCTACATTGTTGCTTTTACTCTGGAGGTTCCCCACATATGATGGATGGCCACTGCATCTAGATGGATATAGCCAAGAAGGGACGAATGTTATATTTAGCTAGACACGATGAGTCGATGAAAAACAGTCTCCATAAGGTCATTCATAATCGAAATCTGGAAGCCTTTGGAGGAAGCCCAAATTACCAGGAAAACTAAATATTTTGAAATAAGAGTTCCACTTAACATTTCAGAATGGGAACTGGAAGGACATTAAACATTCTCCCTATCAGTTATTTAAATGGAACCAAGTTACATATGGTGAGAGGTAAAAATAAGGAAAGGCAAACAACAGTTCTTTGAGTGACTTTGATGGTACTCACATGCTCGATATCAAGTAGTATGATAGAGTCACTATCAGTGGACACCTGGGACTAAGCTTAGTATGTATGAACAGACATACCAGTGCCTTTCTCCAGGGTGCTGACCACATGTTGCTAATGACTGACATCAGAAAAGATGAATGGCTTTTATTGAGTAACTGTGGTGGAGTGACTACACTCGGGACAGACATGCAGTATGGACATATGGAAATACCATTTGAAGTGATATGTTATCTCTATGGAATCCTGGGCAGCAGCAATGGAATAGAACAGACATACAACACTCAGCAATGGTTTGCTAAGCAAAGCAATCATTCAGCCAGTGAAATAATCATAAGAATGTCAGGCCCTGAAAACAGCAAATATAGCTTTAAACTAAAGGGGATTCTTCTCTTGGATCCAGTGTTGAAAGGTCTGGTGATTGTTCATTGATCTGTTTTCCCCATACCTGTGCACGTAAAAAGCAACACCATCTTTGGTGCTGTCATCAAACATAATATATTGACGTGAGATAGACATTCATCCATTCATTCAAATATTTACTTGAATGCCTAAGTTGGGGGGGGGGAATAAAAAGTATATGGCATGATCTCTACCTACAAGTTACTTATAGTCTTGTTGAAGAGATAAAATATATACTACTACTAGTATAAATACTAACTATTAAAAACATATACTACTAAAAACATATACTTCTACTAATAGATAAAACTACTAAATAGCAAGACAATGAATAATATACTAGACTATAAGCTCCATGAGGGCAGTGATGATGTCTTACCGAAACTTTCTTTTTCCCTAGTGCTTAGAACAGTTTTCCACATTCAGTAGGTGCTTAATAAATATTGAATGATTAAAGTGCCAACTGAATATTATTGCGTCAAAGTGTGTGTGACAGATAATAAGTGTTACAGCCAGTCAGGAAGAGGAGAGATCATTAGAGTTATCAGTGAAAGCTTCATGGAAGGATGGGACTTTAGTTTGGTTTGACACTGTTTGGCTAGATAGAAACAGGCAGGAGGTAATTCCAAGTTGTAGGGATAAAGGAAAGATGAGTAGCAATTAATGTTAAGTTTAGGGTTGGATAGGTTGGCCCAGTGTATGGTAGGATCATTCAAAAGGACTGTAAAGTAGGAAGAACCAGAGAACGGACAAAAAAAAAATGGGGCAAGAATCAATCTAGAGAAAGTGTTGACTTTGGAACCCACAGAAAGTAAGGAACTTAGGTCTTAAAGCCAACTGAGATGGAGTCTAGGGCTCATCCCTAGAGCCAAGAGAAAAGGGCAGCCTGGAACACAAAGAAGGGACTGATTTAACTTGTAGAGGAGATTTATTTTGCATTTTGCTCAGAATTTGATAGGCTTTTGGCAAGTGTTTGAAACAGTCATAGATTTGGCAATCTTCTGCTAGCAGATTTGAAATGTTCAATCCTTAAGAACTGCTGCATCGTTAGGTTATGCAAAACAGGGTGCAATTTTGTAAATATGCCATCTTGTACTGATTTGACATTTGTTCTATTATCCCAGAATATGCCAAAGGGAGAGAGACCTTCAGATTTAAGCCAAGCCTCAACTTGTTTGTTGAGTGCTGATAAAATGTTGACTGCTGTGTGATCTTTAAAGAAGCCAGTTATGCTCGGCAAGCCCTAAGGTTGAGTCTCCTCTGACTGGTTGTGAAAGGTAATCGTTCAGCCACATCCCATGAGGTGCAGTTGTTTAATATGTGTAAACAGTCAGGGCAAGGGATGTGCTGGGGTAAATTCAGTTATTCTTAAATATCTTCTGTTGGCTTTATTGTGGCATCAGCTGTGCTTGAAAAAAAGAAAAAAAAAGAAAAGAAGGTTGAGATCAGAGTACCCATTCTGACACTGAACTTTGAATTGCTTCTTCATTAGAAATGTTGGCCCCTTAAGAGGGCATAGCAAGGAACTTCAAGCTAATAACACATTGAAGTACTGGGACAACTCAATGGGTTCACTGGCAATTATCTGTGTATGGTGTACTCTAGGTCATAACATTGTTCTGGCTTCTGTGACAAGAAGAATGTGTCCAGAGTGGTCCACATGTTGCACTGATTACAGAGGACTTAAAAGACATCTCTTTTTACTGCTCCCTCTGCTCTCTTACTTACATTTTAATAATAAAAAGGTTCATTTGTTGGAAGATAGCTTATGAACCAGCATGATCAAACAAGCAGCCACAGATGGTTCTTCTTAGTGCTTGTATGAAAAGTTCCACATAGTGAATGCTGTTGAATTGGTATTGCCACTGGACCAGTACTTCCCATTTTTCTTTGCCAGGCTGCTGCTGGCACCAATACTCCCCGGAAGTTTCTATCCTCAGGATTGTGCCAACTGTACTGCCATCCATATCCTTACCCATTTATTACATGGTGCTTCTTTCATTTATGCATTTATATTTATTGGTGAGGAATGACCTGAACTCTAACTTGAAACATCGACTTCATTTCTGAATGCAGTTTAGCTAGACAGTGAGTTAGAAGTTTTGAGATAGGGAAAGAGTTCTAGGTTTGGAGTCTAAGAAGACAGGGTTCAGAATCTAGCTTTGCTACTTTCTACCTTTCTGGACTTGGGCAAGTCATTCGCCTCTGCTTCCTCATTTGTCAAATGAGAGGTTTGGACTAGGTGATTTTTGAGAATCCTTTTGGCCCTAACTCTATAATCTTGTGACAGGCAAACATAAATCATACTCTAGTTACTTGTGAGAATAACCAGCTGTTCTTTTGTGATCTGAAGCTGTATTAAATAAAGGCGATTTTTTTTTATTGGTCTGTTTCCAAATTCTTTTCACCTGTAAGTGCCATTTGTCTTTGCACTTTCTTTTTAAGTGCACTCTAACTAACGATGAGAGTTAAGTTGGATGTCAGTATTCCTAGTCTCATACCGAATTGTTCTGCAGATCTTCATTTGGAGATACAGCCCTGTCATTGCAGAGGTTGGGAAGCCCTGCTTTACTTGCACAGATGCATTGGGGCCACAAGGCCAGAGATTTTGTTTTGCTTTGCAGGCTTGGAGGGAGGGGCTCTTGTCCCATTCTCACCTGTTTTATTCTAGAGCCCAGGGATGTCCAGCCCAAGGATGTTCTCTCCCGCTGCCCTCATTAGTGAACTGATGGCAGCCTATATTTTCAGAGGAAGTTTTCTCTCATCCTGACGTTGAAGGCTTTTGTTTTCCTCTCCTCCTGCTGTATTAGAGTATTTGTCTTTCTTTCTTTGTGGTGTAATATTGTTAATGTAAAACAATTTGCGTCGTGACACTTTTATCACAGTTTTCCTCTTTTTCTCAGTATGTTGCATTTCTCACCATGTCTAGTTCATCACAGCTACAGTGTGTACATCACAACATTTATCTTAGGCTCAGGGTTTTACTTGTTTATAAAAATTGTCTTCTTTCAGCCTGCATTTACTCCATTTAAGAAAAAAATGTACATATAACAACCACCAGAAATTGTTTTGTTCCAAACTCCAGTAGTTATCACATTCCATGTTAACTGTCCTGTATGTTTCTGTGTCTCCCAACTAGTATGTTTGGAGCTTGCTGGGATATTTTCTGGTTTCGTTGTTCTCGGAGTTTGCAAGAATAGGCTTTGCTTCCTCAGTGTTTGAGACAAGGGAATAAAATGAAACTTTGTTAAGTGACACTCCACATGCTGGAGTGCCTTGCTTGTCCATAGGCCAAGGTAAGGATGGACTGAGTTTGTGAGGGGTTCAAGCAGTCTGTCCCACCACGAAAAACCAATATGGAACCATTGGAAAGATTTCATTTAGGGGAGGAAAAGCAGAGACCAAATGCAGAGCTGAGTTTTTAAGGGTATGGGGTTTTTAAGTTTGATTAGCAGAACGGAGAGATTAGCTGTGCCTCCTGGGAAAGATCTCATTTTAGAGTTCCATAGGTCAACCCCCTTGAAAAGACGAGTTCTGGAAAATGTGAGTACCTTGTTAAGATAATATTGCCATCATGTAAGGCCCAATACATGACTCCAGTTTGTGACTGTGATATTGCCAAGGAAAGTCTTTGGGAAAATTGACTTGTCTGTTTACACAGCTCATCTCCCAGAAGCTTTTTTTCCCCTTTTGCCAACAATTTGGTGGGCTTCAGGAAATAAAGAGGAAGAAGGAGATGCCTAATTATGTTGTTGATTGTTGAGTGAGGCATATTGCTTTTGCCTTAGCCTAAATATTAGAAAGGAAAAACCCACCATCACTGAAATTGGATTTTGGCTAGAAGCTTGGAACAACTCAGTTTTGATCAGCTCACCTATAATTGGAAAGTCAGAAGGTCCCACTCTTTAAGAAACCCTGGACTTTGAGGATCCTGTAGACCTATTTACTCATACGTTGTTTTGAAGGGCATCTTAGTTTTGAGCATCTATTTAAAACCTTTCATTTTATAATTAATAAAACTGAGTCTCAGAGAAGTAAAGTGACTTACTCAAGACCTCAAAGATAGTGTTAGGACTAGAACCCAGATCTCTTGACTACGAGCCCATGTCTCCATAGTTTTTCTAGTGCCAGTTGATGGCAATTGCAGAGGCTGCACTTTGGCAAACCTAGGATGCAAGTGTGATGGCATCATTTCATGCACAGAATTTATTGCTGAATTGATGGGAAAAGAATTCAATCAAGATCTGCTGAGCACATAAAGATGGTGGTGCTCCATGACAGCAATAGTGGACCACTGGTCAATTGCTTCCAGAATTCGGTCTTAGAGGTTATCTATGCCAGTTTTTCTCTGGGCTGCAGCCTCATCTATAACTTGAAATGACCTCCCAGACTTGTATTCATTTATTGCCATTGACCAGTTCTCAAGAACCAGATTCCTAAGTTAAGAGCAGAAGAAAGGACTACTTTAAGGTACACAGTTGATCCAGGAGACAGATAGCAGAAACATTCAAAGTTCTACACTGCCGGTAGCCTCTTTGAGGAGGTCTGCAATGAGTTCAATGGTCTTAGGACCTAGCACAGTGCTGTGCACACAGTAGAAATTAAGTACGTGGAAACTTGGATTTGCCATCAGAAAGTCTGAGCTACTTACTGACTCTTGTCACTTGTTATCCATGTAATTTGGGACAAGCCTTTTCACAATTCTCTCTCGACTTTTTTTTTTCATTTTTAGGTTTTTCATTTGCAAAATGAGAGAAGAGCTAAATCAAGGGACTCCCAAGTGGTCTGTGGATAGATCTCAGGGGATCTTTGAACGTCAATGCGAAAAAAAAATCCATCTTTATTTTCATTAACCTCTAACTGAAATTTAGCATTTGCTTCTGTTATAATTTTTTAAAAAAAATATATATGATACCCACATACACAGATAAATAGATAGTTGTTCAGTTGCAGTTGTGTCTGACTCTTTGTGACTCCATTTGAACTATCTACTCTGTTCACTGCACCACCTAGTTGGATGCATACATATACATGTGAGTATGTATGTGTATACATGTAAACACACACATGAGGTCATAGGTTTCTTCAGACTGCCAGAGAGGTCCTCAAGACCTTAAAAAAAGAGTTAAGGTCCACAGATACTGGATACTCTCCAAGGTTCATTCCAATCATTCACCAGAGATGACTCCATTGCCATATACTATTTCTGTTTGTTGAAATTCTCCAGGAATTCATATAGATAATTCTGTTTCACACTCTACCTCTGCCCAAAAGTCTTCTATTATGTGTAACGAGAGGTCACAAACCATATTTGTATCCAAAGTGGACAAGCTAGATAATAAACTTCAGAAAGAAGATGATTTGGCTGACTACCCTAGTTGCTCACACTTGCCATCAAAGCTTCACAAAAATGAAAATGAAGAATAGTGCTTTTTTTTTTGAGTCCTGGGAATTTTTTAAAAGGAGATCATGAATAAATATATTACAATTTAGATCAGAAACATTTGTATAGTGAGATGTGGTTTGTATGTTATAATCATTGCTATGTGTATGACTCTATACAATGTCTGAGATCTTGGGCCAATCACTTAACCTTTTAGTTCCTTAGAGAAATTGCTAAGACTGTAAGTTGCAGAGTTTAAATGGGTAGAGGAAGTTCTCACTAAGGGCTCCCTATACCAGTGAAATCACAGGTCAGATCTAAAAAATGAAATCACTAATATAATAAAAGATCAGCTTTTGGTCACTGAAAAGGACCCCACTTTGAAAACTCTTGAATTTAATGACCACACGGAATCCCAGAATGTTGAAGCTAGAAAGGACCTTAGAGATGGGGTTCTTAACCTGGGATACATAGACTCTGTGGATAAATTTCAGGGACAGATAAATTTAGATGGGGAAAAATATCTCTATTTTGATTTAATTTTTGACTCAAATTTAACATTTCTTTTAATTATTTAAAAATGTTATTCCTAGAAGGGGTTCATAGGTTTCACTGGGCTGCTAAAGGGTTCCATGACATAAAAAAGGTTAAGAACCACTGATGTAATCTGATCCTCTCATTTTATTGATGAGGATGCAGAAGTTAATAAACGATCAGTGACTTGTCAAAGGTCAGGCAGTTGGTTAGTGGCAGAGGCAGGGTTAGAATCCAGATCTTTGGACTGAGAATTCAGTGATCTTTCTACAAGATTGCTGGATTAAATCTCCTTTTTTCAAAGAGCTCAAACTGGTGGTAACTCCAAAGCCTGACCTTCTTGTGTTCTATGGCTCATCAGAGATGCGCCTGATCTAGCAAGATGCTGTGGAATTAATTCAGCTTAGATTTTCCAGTGCTGCTAATTCCTGTGGTCACTCATTCCCCAGTTTGGCTCATAAACTTGCCTTCCATAGTATGATGGTTATTCTCTTGATGAAGATTTTAGGAAGCAAGGTTCTTGCCTCCTCACCCTCTGAATCCATACACAGCAGCACCTGCGGAAAGTCAGTGGCTTCCCTTATAGCAGAGGTGGAATATGGACCAAAGGACCCACATCATTCTTTTCCAAAGACCTCTGACCTATGTTGTCCTCTCTTCTCTTCTAGATCTTCAGCTTTGTTTGCAGCTTAAACAAGAATTCTGTGAACTCGAGTCTCCTCCAATAAACTTGTTCTTTATTTTCATAAAGCTTCTTTGGCAACAAACAACTGCCATAATCTTCTTTTCCCGTTATCCAGGAAATCAGGCTGTGCTATCCCACTGTTCGACTCGAGGCCATATCTGGCCTTTTCTGCCCAGTGTCTCTTATTTTACTTCCCACCCATTGTATTTCCCCAGGTTTTTAACATCTGTTATCGAAACATGTAATATTTGCTTTTCATTCAGAGTATAGCAATATGGACCAAAGTTCATATGGCATATTGCAGAGTATGTTTAGTTGCAGAAAATGCTATGTACAGGCTCTTTGAAATGTAGCATGTATGGTACCATGTGATGCCCAGTTGCCATGGTGATACACTTTTTGGCTGAACAGCCGCAGAAGCCCATGGAACATACATTGCTAATATGTTCCTATGCCCCGTGCTAACGCACAGCACCCGGCTGAACCTGGAGTGATGATTCAAGTGGCTTTTCCTACAGCCTCGCCTCTTGGTGACAGGTGCCCACTTCCAGAATGTGCAGGGGAGAAGCAGCAGCTTCATCCACTTCAGATCCCATGTTTCCCAGGCAGAGGAGGGCATCCTGTGCATTATGCCTTGCATCTAGACAGCATTTGCTTGAATAGCGGCTTGCTATATTTTGTATCAAAGGGGGCCCCAGCTGAAAACATTTTATTTTGTAAACTGAAGTGAAAAATCAGTTTATGGCAGATCCTTTTTTGAATAATGACATTCTTTTTTTTTTCTCCCCAATTCCAGAATTCAACAGTCATGAGCAGAGCTGAAAATTTTAAACAAGTTGAGTACCTCCTTATTCATGGAACAGCAGATGGTGAGTTTCAGTTAATTAGACTTTTTAGTATCACAGACAGGTTTGCAATTTCACTACTGACAAAACAAATGCATGAGGGGGCAAGACTGTTACATTTACTTCAATAAAACAGTGTTGCTTTCCACAACTCACTTGTCTTCTGCTAACTGTTATTGTTGAGTCCTAGAACTTCAGACAGTCCTTTTATTCTTTGACTTGTTTTCCTCTTTCGGTTTCAAAGAACTGGACAAGAAAGAGCACTTGTGACTTGGTGTTTCCTTTATCTCCCCCCTCCAGATAATGTTCATTTCCAGCAGTCAGCTCAGATCTCCAAAGCCCTTGTGGAGGCCGGCGTGGATTTCCAGGCAATGGTATGGTTTAGGCTCCTAGCGCTAGACTGGGTGAGGGGAAGCCGCACAGACCCTACTTTTCCAGAAGTACCAGGAATCTTAGAAGCCCTTTGTCTTAGCCCCTAACTGGGGGAAGCCCAGGGGATGGGAAAGAGATAGTACTGTTGCCATTTTTATCAAGTTGAAAACTGAGATAGAGGGCGGAGGTCCTTGAGCCATATACAGAGTGAAAATGCCTGAAGTAAATGGTGAAAACAACCATAAACAAAGCAAAAACAAAAAACTGGAAGAGGGGTTGTAAATGTGCCACAACTCCCATGTTCAGAATGCCAAATCACTGGGCTCCTGTTTATCTGATTCCTCACTATCTCCCCTAATTTCCCATTGAAATCTAATCGCTTATCTGGTAAATGTGTGGCAGCTTCATTCTAAAGTGAGACTAGCAGTAATAACAGAGATCAAAATATGAAAATCCATTTCTGTTCGGTATAGATGACTAGCAGTTATCACAGCAGTAGGATATTAATAATCACCACTTTTCAGTTTTGTGAAATTGCCATGTTATCTTTTGTTGAACAACAAGAGGCAATAAGCAATTAGACTTGTTTTGTAAAGTCGGAAACGGCTTGAGCCTTTGTTGCCTATACAGAAAGATGTTTCTGTGTATTAAGTCAAACTCATTTGCTGTACTAGGGCTTTCCAGATTTTAAAAAAAGATATACATAGATCTCTATGTCACTCTATATATTTATTTTAAAATGCAGCTCTCCTGTATGTTTTAGCCAGAAAAGCCTGTCTTTTTCCACCCCATACTAACATATTTGCTTTAGTCGGCACTCCGCTCCAATGTTACACATTCTATACGAGGGGAACAGTCATTTTGATACCAGGCAGAAATCCTCAAGAAGAGCTAGCAATTCGTTGGGTGGTGGTCTCTGTAGGAGTCAGGGTATGTTGGTTTTGCTAGAGAATTTTTTAAAAACGAAGATGTGCTGGTCCAGCCAAGTCTTTATTTAAAAGAATCAATTTCTCCAGATAAATAGGAATGCCCAACAATAAATCGTGCCTTGGTTTAACCAAGTAATGTTACTTATTAGCAGTTCAATGTAAGGGATTTCTGTTCTGGGTGTAAAGCTGTGTCTACACAATGTCAAACACCCAAATGGAAAGTGAAAAAAAAATCTGTCAAAACCCCAGATTCCAAATACTAAATCTGAGTAGTTAGTTGACTTTTGTAGGTAAAACCTCAGGATTTTTTTTCCCTTTTCCCCCTAGACATTTGGTGGTGTGTATATGAGAAAAAAAAAAAAGAAAAATCAAAACGTTAACACTTTTTCTTAACACTGATATTTTTTACCTGACAAGAAAGTAAGAATGATGTTTATAGCAATTCATGAAACTGGAGGGGCAAACTGGGCCCAGTCATTTCCCAGGAGAGCTATGCTTTAGAATTGACTTTGACTCAAAAGGGAAAATCAGTTTGTCTATTTTATTTCATCTTTACACATCCTTCAAAGTCTCATAGTGAAATTCACAAGAAGGGCTCTCAGGACTTCTGGGCTATGAGCATTGGATTTTTGTAGACCAGGAATGACATTCCCTAGAAAAAGGCTTTTTGGGGGGGATCTGTGTGAAGACTGGGTATTCCTTTCCAATCATTCTCAGAGTTGTAAATGATAGACATCAAAAGGACTGAGACCCCCATGTTTTGTTTTGTTTTTTGATAAGCTAAAACTACCTCATTTGTATAATGACTACTAATGATGCCTTTTCTCCCCTTTCTCTTTAGTGGTACACAGATGAAAATCATAGCATTGGGAGCAACTCAGCACACCAACATATATATACTCACATGAGCCACTTCCTAAAACAGTGCTTTTATCTCTCCTAGCACCCAAGTGTCTCACTATGTATTTCTTTTTTAGCTTATTAAATAGCTATTTTTTTCTCATTACCCAAAACTGCACTGTGTCAGTATAACTATCTTGGGGAAAATAAACTCAAATCAAGAAATGTAAGGGTATTTTTGTTCCTGAATTCCATACATACAACATGAAGTCAACATTTAAGTGGAATTCTTTCTTGCCAACATACTATATTGCATTGCAGCATTTTGGATGTATTCAGTGGGATTTTGTTTAGCATCCAGATCATTTACATGTCATCTGCTAAAACAAAAAGGAAATATGAATTGTTCATGTGCTACGTTTCCACAGGATCATTGGACTGTTCCCCTGTCCCCACCTGGCCTCCTGCAAAGATTGTGAATCTTCATTAAAAGAATGGAAAAATGAGTCCAGTGAAGTAGGAGAAACAGGGATTCTGCAAGGGGAGCTTTACCTAAACAAGATTGAATCCCAATATATGCTACCTTGCATTTACCACTAATTATAGCTGCACTGTAGAGAATGGCCTGGTATTTGTTGCACAGTTTTTCTCAGGAAAGAAATTAGATTTGCAGAGGTTTTTCCCAAGTTAAATCGCAATCATTGCATGGGTTCTAAATAATCGGAAGGTTCAGAATAATTGCCAGTAATGAGGAACACTCCTCTGTGATATCTCTGGTTACAGGTGCTGTGAAAACAAGTAGATCTGTGGAAAAGGTTCTTCTCCACCACCACTTTTTTAATGTGTTAAAAAAAAAAAAACAACCAACCTACAAGTAATGTTTCATAAATGAAAGGCCTTTCTCAAACATGAGACACAGCTTGGAACTTAGATGGAAGCCCATCAACTTGCCCATTTAAAAGATGAAACCTAATTGTGTTGCAAATCCTAACTTGAAGGAAGTACTTGCATCAATTTGAATTTTTCATCAGTTTCCTTGATGTTCTTAATTAAGGAGCAATTTAACCATCTTAAATTCCCTTTGAGCAATATGAAATAAGTAGAATGTTATGCATTCCCTCATCTTTTAATAAGTATGTCTTTGGCATTTCAGAGGTAATGAGTGTGTGTCCTTAATCAGATCTAAATCATATTGGCATGTGGCCACTTTTACCCTGGAAGGCTCTGCTTTGCTTTGTTAACATTAATGGAAAGATTTGAACTGTTTTTTTTAAAAAAAAATACAAAGCACAAAATTTGTAATGTAATAAAGCAGTTTGTGGTATCAGTGGTACTTTTTGATTGCATACCCCATCTTCTCTGCTATAGTACGTTGACATATGCTCTCTTAGAGAAATCACCTTTTTTTTAAAAGGAGTTATTAAATTGTCATACTCCCTTTCTAATGTTTCCCAGGGAGCTGTTAGGGTTTTGCAACATAGTTATGGGCCTTCGATATTAAAATATTACAGAACCACACTGTGTAGGCTTGGTAATTATGACAATATAATTGGGCTAGAGTCATAGAACTGGTCTGGAATGAATTTATGATTGATGAGACCATAACAGTTGAACCCATTGTGCATGTAGACCTAAGTACTTGGGTGGCTAAGGCTGGGCTTGGCTTACAGAATGACTAATGGAGGCAACCTTATAAATGTTCCATATTCAAAACAAGTCTCATATAATTTAGGCAAATGTGATTTTATGGCTTGAATTATGTAGAAGCTATCAGTTCTTTACTCCAGTCTATTAGTATGGATTGGACTCAGACCATTACAATCAAAATTAGCACAGACAGGTAATTAATAGCAGAAAAAACCCCAGAAGCTGAAGTTATCAAAAACATTTGAAGTGGGTCAGTGAGGATAATGAGTTGTAAAAAGGGTTGGATAAAAGATCACAGACATACAACTACAACTTTTCCTTTAAAATATACGATAAAGTTGAGTTTCTTTAACATATCAGCTAATACCAAATTTCCTGTTCATTAGTTGGATTATAGCTGTACCATCACTTAAAAATAAAAAATCCAGTTCTGTGATTTTACCAATATAGAGAATTCCTGGTGTGGAAACTCCTTCTACCAATGCAGTTCACTATGTTACCATCGTAAGGAGTTGCTTAGGGACACTGAGTTTTACTGATTGTTATTTTCTCCCCATGGCAGAAAGAGGACTTAAAACCAGGTCTTCCTAGTTTTCTACTTAAAGGCCATATTCATGACATCTCTCATACTTAAGAACTATTTATAAGGTGATTTTTTTTTTCAAAATTGAAGTTTCTTGATTGAACTGATTAACCTAGTGCAACTGGGCCTATCTATGTATAATTCCCTATCAGGAAGACACTCCGAATAAATACTAAGTCCTACTTCTGAAGTACAATAAGAGTCTGAAACACAAATTGAATAGCAATCTCTCTGTCATCTGCACTGACCATCTGTACCACCATTTAGGATCAAAACTCTAGTTCTGGATGATAAACCCGACTGTCATTTCCCTCAATTCCCCAAAAGATACAAACCTTTCTTTTGTGCCTACAAGGCAACTACAACAAATGGTTGTGTTTTTTGTTTTTTTTAAGTATTTAAGGACTGAATATGTGAATAATAATGGAGCAAAAAACAAGAGGCCTTCCAATGATGACTGATTAGAGAATTTAATCAACTTTAAAGGACAAAGGAATTAAAAGAATATGCAGAGTGAATCAGAAATACATTCTAAGTGTAAGAATATATTGAAGGTGTCAGGGATCTGGTCTCAGTATTGGGAAGGGATAGACTTATTTGGGAACATTAGAAGCAGTGTGATGACCATTTGGATGGATGATTGTTGGTACACATTTCAACTTCTCGGTTTTTCCCCCTATTAATTACCTGGTTGTGCTAACTTGATTGTAATGGTCTAGTAAAGTGGAGTGAAGGGTCAGCTACAGTTGTTTCTATTATGCTCATTCCCTAACAAGGCTGAATAGATGAGGAATTACTGTGCTTTAAGGTATGGCATGTGGACAGGCTTGTTACCTCAGAATTTATCTCTAACAGGAAACTGAACAGCTACTTAAGTTAGTACCTATTGGGGATTGGGGAATGGGGTTCTAAAAGTCCATCCCACGCATCCCTCTCTTCCTTCATAAACAGGGAATACTAAGCATAAATTTTTGCTTTAGCCCGTTGTTTTTTTTTTCTGTCTCCTGCTTTGTCTATCTGTTGGCTTATGCTGTGGATGTCACTGCCTCTTACAAGCCCCTAACTCATCAAAATAGTTGCATGTACTCTCATTCTCTGAGAAATCAGCACTGCAGATACTGGAATTCCAGGTCAATTAAGAGTTAGAAAAGAATTCTGCTTGTCTAGTAACTCTGGTAAGAGAGACTGGCATTGATATAGCTCTTAACTCAATAGTGCCTTACGTTCTCATTGATCCACCTGGTGAGGTAGGTAATTCCTATGATCTCCATTTTAAATATAAGGAAATAGAGGCTGAGACTTGCCCAAGTGTTCACAGCTATTAAGGTGAGGAAATGAAACTCAAACTTCGGTCATTTGATCTTAGAAGTAGATTTACAAGTGAGAAGGGACCTTAAAGATCATCTCGTCTAACTCTCCCATTTTAGAGTTCAGAAAACTGCAGCCCAAGTAGGTTTAATGATTTACTGAGACCATATGGGGAGTAGGTAAGAAAATATGGATTTGAACTCTAGGTCTTCTGACTTCCTAGTCCCATGCTCTTTGTACTGTACCCATAGTACCTTAATAGAGAAAGCAACTAAGGAAGCATTCACATCCATATTTCTTCATGCATTAGATATAAACTGAGTTCCTTCCCCTACTCTGATTATAAACCATAAGAAACATGCTCTTCACACTGAGCTAAAATTTTGAGCCAAATTTTTCTGATTGTGGCCCTACAATGGCTCCCTGTAGTTGATAGGATTAAGGCTGCACTTGTCAACCTGACCTTAAAGGCCCTCTCTCATCTGTCCTTACTCTACCTCACCATCCTCATCTCTCATTACTCTTCCAGCATGAATTCCTGTGGTCAAGTCACTTTCCTCATTGCAGTGATGGCCCCTCCTTGACCATATTTACTCATCTTATTTGGTTTTATTCTACTTGGAATGAACTTCCTTTTCTCTTTTACATATACCCCTATCCTGCCTGCCTTTCATCAATATTGTAGTCAAGTTCCACTATTTTAAGTCCACAGGGACTTTGTTTTTTTTTCTTTTCTTGATGACATTTGTTGTCCTTTAGCACACAATTTAGTATTTGAGGATGTTACGTGTTGCCTTCTTAAGTTTTGCACCCTTAAAAGTCTCTCCAGCTGGATTATAAGTGTCTCAAGGGCAGCTATTTGATAGTTACTCTAAATTTTCAGCTACCAGTGCCAGATAGGCAGGTAAAAGCTGTGAAAAGGGTTTATGTAATACTTCACACAGTAGGCCTTCAAGATGGAAAGAGCCACCATAAAAGCTTAAACTACAGGTACATTTTATTATCCTAGTATACTACTCATCTACTATGATATATATTATATTCAGAGCACTGCATGACTACCATGGGTCATTGATAAGGGCAAGGTGATGATGAGGCTCAGACAATTAACTGGCTGTGTGACCCTAAGCAAGTCACTAAACCTTTTACTGCCTCAGTTTCCCCAATTGTAAAATGGAGATAATAACAGCACCTACCTCACAGGGCTGTTGTGAGGATCAAATGAAATAATGTAAGTAAGTGCCTAGTACAGATCATGGCACATAATAGATGCTATATAAATGCTTATTCCCTTCCCCTCTCTTTCCATAGATAGGGTCAATATCATTACTCTCATTGTACAAGTGAGGCAGTGTAGGCATAGGGAGGCTTAATGATTTGTCCAAGGTCATATAGCTAATAAATGAGGAGCAAAGACTCAAGTCTCAAGTTTTCTAAACCCAAGTGCTATGTTCTTGCCTTTATACCTTATAACATGTGGATAGAAACCTATGATTTTAGGTTTTGGTGTTTTGACTCATGCCAGCAATACAAAGATATATAGCTAAGTTCCCAGGAATGGCGGTAAGGTGGGTAGGTGTGTGTGTGTGTGTGTGTGTGTGTGTACTCACACACGTGTTATTGGAATCAAAAGGAGTAACTACTGGCCATTTCATACTTCACTAAACTATCTTTAAAGGTCAACTTGCTCAGAGCTGATCTGCAGGGATGCATTTTCAGAACACTGATGCAAATATAAATGAATACAGAAATTTTGACGTACATGCAGGAATACCCTTAAAATATTACATAGCTAATTCTTCCTCACCTCCAGACCTTCTTGAAGCGGTCTACAAGTGTATGTGTCTGAATTGGTATCATCTTACCAGTTGATCACAACTTCAGAGGATTTTGTTTATTGGGCTGTAGGTCATGCCCCGGTCACTGAGACTCTTGAAACAAACTCCAAATCCCTAGTGGAAGGCTCAAGATGGGGTTTAGTCACTTGTAGTTTTGGGATTTCTGCACATAAAGTCAAGGTGTTGCCAATTATCCCTGAATATTAACCATTCAATTTCCATGTGATTTTATGGTATCCTTTCATATAGATTGTAAGCTTCCTGAAGGCAGAGATTTTTTTTTTCCCTTTTGTATTTGTACTTAATTGAAGGCTTGTCACATAGCGGGAACTTAGTAAATGCCTGGGCATTCACTGACCATAATCTTAAGGGAAAACGAATAGATTGACCGTCATCTTAGACCATTAAGTGATCCCTATATTATTTAATGTTATCACATTTTTTTCCAACTGTGTTTACATTAGCATTGTTCATAAAGCAGGTGCTTTTAGTTCTGCCTGAATTTGGAATCCAAGAACCTTGATTAGAACCCTGGAGTTCTTACTCCCTGTGGGTTCTTGGACAAATCATTTAATTTCTCTATGTCTTCAGTTTACTCATCTTGAAAAAGGGGCAGTTGGACTAGACAATCTTTAGTTCTACATCTTAGAATCTCATAACAATGGAGAAGCCTGAGATAGACATAAAGGAAGAAATAAATACCAGTGAGTACTACAGTGAAAATAGCTAATGGAAAAAAAGGATAAATTTGAATGGAAGATGTCCACTGCAGTTAAGAAGGAAAACCAAGTTGTAACAGCAGTGTACAAATGAAACTGAGAAAGATCTAAGGGTCACATTAGATCCTAAGCTGAACATGAAGCCTCAGTGCAAGGTTCTGTTTAAAACCCTAGGAAGATGAGGGTTTAAGATATGGTTAAAGCCAGATTTAAGAACTTCCTAATAGTTTAAAGAAGCCAGGTGTTCTTTTTCTAGAGATATTCAAGGACAGTGAATGGACCTGTCAAGGTGGGATAGTTTAATCTGTAATTTTATTGAAGATTCTGTAAGACAAAATTTAAACTAGCAGCAATGCTCAAAGAGAATACTCACAGAATACAGATTGTACTTTCAACTAATGGTGCAACAGTTCAAAGATAGCCAGATTTTTAAAAAGTTAATATTTTAGTAAGGCAGCATGGCTTAGTGGATACAAAGTGGGCCCATGAATACCTCCTTCTGCTATACTGGCTCAGTGTCTCCGGATAGATCATTTAACCTCTCAATGACCCAGAGGAACTTTTAGAAGTCTATGTATTACTGAGCAGTTTCTGAGCTGCATTAGGATTTTTCTCATTGACAGTTCCCAATAGCGAAATAACAGGTCTGACAAAAGGAAACAAAAATACAACCTGGGGACTTTTTTTTTTTTGCCCGGTGCCTAATGTACAGAATCAGACCCAATTGTTTCCAATTCAGCTAATGATGTCAGTGGTTTAAAGTGGTAATCAGGTCAAGTTAATTGCTTCTAGAATAACTTTTCTCCTAGGAAAGGAAAGCCACTAGTTCAGTTATTTCAGTGAAAGTGGATGAACCATCTTTGAAAGGCTCTGACCATTTGCTCTCCAGGCAGACTGTAGCCAATGAAATGGTCCTACCGACCATCCCAAAGTCCATACCATCCTCTATCCAACTTTTCCTAACTTTTAAGTTGAAAATGTAAGAAATCCAAGCAGTGGTGATGGCTTGATAAATATTGGGAGGAAAAAAAAAAAGTCTCACAAAATGACAAGCACTCAACATAAAATAGAAATGTGAAAGGAAATTAGTTAGGATAAATATTTATTTCCACGTAACATTTCTTAGTTGTGAAAAACACAATATCCTATTCACATGTACACTTCACTTAAACTTTGTAATAAATTACATCCAAGAAATTCAGCAATTTTGACCAGGAATATGAAATTAGAAGTAAATATATAACACTACATTTGCATTATATTTTGTGTGATTTCAAAATGTTGGGATTAACATAAGGATAGCATTAAAATTCACACAAGAACAGCGTGACTATTAAAAAATGCTCAGAAACAGAGAATGCCATTGGTTACAGTGATTGCTTAATAGTGTAATAGATGATCATGTGAAACTTTCACTTCACTATGATCCCTTTTTTTAATAGAAGCGTTATTAACATATCAAAACACAAGAAGGGTGCTTTGGGGGCTGACTGGCATGTATTTCTAGTCTAAATCATAAACCAATTAGAATGTTACAAAGTAGCATCTGTATTATTGAATACATGAAAACAATGCATTTAGAACAGGAAGTTTCTGTACTGTCACTGCATTTATAAATACAATCTTTTTTATTGTTATTAAATGCAAATCCTTCTTTGCATCGTTTAGGCTTGTTTCCATTTAAATAACCACTTTAGAGGGCTGTGAGAAATTTCTGGAAATGATGAGGTCGAGACTACTACAATAGCCAAGAGAATGCTACAAAACACTGCTCAGGGAATTTTTCCTCTTGCCATTGAGCACGGAAAACAAAATTGCTTTGAGTAAAAGTAATTAACGAATTGGAAGAACTCTGAAACCTTGCAAAAGTGAACGTTAAAAAAGAGTATAAGCTCAGTGGCCTATGGGCATTCCTGGAATCCCAAAACATTAAAATAGCTATTAGAATCAGTCATTATTGAGCTTCATTAAAAATGAATTAAAAAATTATTCTTCCAAATAGTACTCCAAAATTGGAAATAGCCTTCCCCTCTTCTACAAGCTTGGTAAAGATGGGATTACTTGGTACAGACTGAAATATCAATTGGAAATTCCCCTGGTCAGTAGCTGAAATGTTCAGTTTGAGGTTTATTTCTTGACAGCATGCATTTTTAATAGAACAGTATAAAAGCGTTGCAGGAAAAAAATCACAACTGGACACCTGTCAACCTCACATTAGAACAAGGTTCCAACCTGGCATGGAACGGGGCAGGATCCTCAGTGGTAGAGTTATTGTACACATGGGTATTTCTTATGTAATGATTCATCATGGGGTATGCTGCATGTGTATAAATAAATAAATGCTGATTTGGAAAAACTTGGTATCAGAGATAAAGAAACTTAACCACATAGTTCAGACAAAGGTTTATATTGAAAACATCCCCAAACTGTTTATAAAAGCTTCAGTTCATTGATTTTAGTATTTCCTATGATCCATACTGGACATTGTAATCACAATGCACATTCTGAATAAATGCTGTCTGAAGGTTTCCCTTCAATGTCTGTAATTGTTTTGAAACAAGATATGAAAAGATTTCTTTATTTTGATTCCCCCAAATGACTTTATGCTTCAGGTAATACAAATTTTAAAATATTAAATGCCTTTTATTGAATCAAGGAAGACAGCACAAATAGAATTACCTTAAAAAAAGAGCTTTCTGATTAACTTTTTGATTTGGATCTTTTGAAATAAGTCATTAATGCTAAGCTATAAAAATCAGAAAGAAGTAGGGTGACCTTTCAAATTTCCTTTGAATGAAATTTATAGGCATCACAAGGCCTACACAAGTAGTAAAATACAAGTCAATTCACGAGTCCTCTCAGAAAGCAACTTCTCTTAGGAGATTGATGATACGAATTTTAGTATTTATCAATGGTTAATCCAGCAAGGAACATATAGGTTCTTGCACTGGCTACCAGGGATGTTCACAAGGTTGTCTCACCACACAAAAGTTTTAGACAGAGGAACAAAATGAGTATTGCACTACTTACAGTGTGGGCGTGAGTTTGGGATGAGAGACAGAATTTACAATACATGATCAAAGCAGTTTTATTAATAATTGTGGCACTCTTCTTGTGTGTTTGTAAAAATAAATTGAAGAACAAGTCATAGACAAGTCTCCCTGTCAACACCTTTCCCTGAGTCAGCTTTCTTCTCTTTTCTGCCTTCAGTGCTGGAAGGGGGGAAAGGAAAAGTCTGTTACTGTCAATGCCACCATACCTTCTGTAAAAACTGCCTGATCCCCTTCCCTTCTCCTGAAAAGATGCCCTCCTTCAAAAAAAGAAAAAATCCCCCCAAAACCAGACTCCCCTCCCCCCCACCAAGATGCATTAATTTTTCATGCTACATAGCACAGACTGACCAGCAACAATTATACAACTCTGAACTGGGTAGGATACAAGCCATGGGCCAGAATTTCAGAGAGGGAAGAATGAATAAAATTGAAAGTTTTCAGACAGATCTGAAAGCATGCAAGATTCACACACTTGTCATTTTGGCAAATGAAATTGTTAATGATTGTTGAAAACACCCGTCAGGATACCATCTTAAGACAACACTGACACTTTGTTAAATGGAACAAACAGGAAGTCACAGTTGTTATTTCTTAGTTCTGCTGACCCTCGGTTTGCTTCCACCTTCTTCATTGAATGGTGCTTTGTGGGAGGAACATGTCTTGGTCCCTTAGGGCACATCTCCTTCATTGTGGAGAATGATTACACCCCATTAAAAAACTGTCCTCTAGCAGTCTGATGTCCACTTGGGAAGACCAAGCCTCACAGCCAGAAGAATGACCACTCCATTCACTTATATTCTGAATTTGCATAGTCTGAAAAGGGTTTTTATTTTATTTTATTCTCCAAATCAATTTGTTAATAATCTATACCTACTATGAAACACTTTATCTCCTTTTCTTTTTTCCCCCAAGACTCAAAAATTTTCCCACTATCACATTAGCTGGTTGGCTGGTAAATGTTAATTTAAAAAAAATGGACATACACATTATGTCGATGTCTGAATTGGAATCATTTAGGGGTCATGGCTTATGTCTCACTGCTCTGTGTTTTTGCACCTGCCTGAAGTATACTCTCCCTCCCCTTGGCTTTTTAGAATTTCTAGCTTCCTCCAAGACATGGCTCACTGAAAATTCTTTTAGGACTTTCCTTGTTATTAGTGTTACCTTTTCAAATTATTGTGTCTGTATTTTTCTGTTTACATCTTTATCTTCTTCCTCCTCCATAAAATGTAAGCTTCAGTGCTAGGTTGCTTCTTTTTTGGTATGTCTAATGTCTAGAAAGTGCTTTGTACACAGTGGGCATTTAATAAATGCTGATTCAATTGGATTATGAAGTGAAGCCTTAGTTAACTATGGGCCTTTACATAGTTTTTCCTGCTACAGTTACCACCCAAGCACCTAGGATAAGGTTCTTGTTATAACAGAGTCTCACTTCTGACCAACATGCGTGACTCTGAAGAGATTTTGCACGTCCCTAATCCTGATTTTTAGCCCTCAAGCTACTGATTCCTTCATGGCCGTTAGCTCACATTGTCAAATGCATTCTGAAAATGCTTTAGAATGATTTTATTCTTCCACTTTGCTAGAAACAGCCCTTCTCAGTTGTCACCATCACCAGGCACCATCAGGTAAGGAGTGCCCGAGCTTCTGCCATTCATGGCAGGCTGCCAGATCTCTGAGAGCTAGTGTGAGCATCTGTGGCACCCTGGGTTGGAGCCTGCCACATGCCTCAGCACATACCACTTACAGGTCACAGCGAAACGACTTTCTTTTCTTTCATTTGCTTTTCTCATGAGAAGGGATGACAGTATGCACATGATGTGCTGAGAGCCTTAATTCTATATTTTTAAATCCTCTACATATCTCAATTTCTTCTCCTTCCATTCTTTCCATGTGACAAGTTTTAATGACTGTCTTCCAATGTAACAACATCTCCTTGAGTCCTACCTGGTTCTTAGTGAGTTATTCTTGCTCTGTGCACTGCACTCGGGATGCACCCCACTTTTAAAAAGGCAGAGATCTAGCAGCCATTAACGTTGTTCCAGAGGATGTCTCTGGGAAATGCCAAGGCCTGTGTGTTACATAGATTTGTATCCAATATGGTACCTACCACACTCCTGTCTTCTCCAGCAGGTCCTCCCCTCTACCCCCGCCCACTATCATCTACACCTTTTTTATCTTCCTTCAATCTCACTTCCTGCTGCCCATTAACAACTCCCATTTTCCTCTCATTTTTAAAATAAGCTCATTTTCCTGCAATCACTTCTCAATAACTAACAACCCTTATCATTCCTTCCCTCCTCAGCTAAGTTCCTTTAGAAAGCCAGAGACACTAGGTGTCTCTAGTTCATTCTTCTCACTCTCTTGTAAAGCCTCTGCAGTCTGACTTCTGTCTTCATCATTCAACAGAAACACAGCCTATTCCAAAGTTACCACTGATCTCTTGATTGCCAACTCTAGTGACTTTTTCCCAGTCCTTATCCTTTTTCTGAAGCATTTGCTACTGATGATCACCTTCTCCTGAATATCATTTCTGTAGGTTTTTCTCACATTTCTTTTTCATGGTTTTCGTCCTACCTGCATATCTGTTCCTTTTTTAGGGTCCTTTATTAGATCTTCGTTTATGTTGTGCCCACTAATCATGAACATTCCCCAAGGCTCTATCCAGGGGCTTCTCTACTCTCTTTTCTCTCTGTCCATCTGTCTCTGTCTCTCTGTCTCTCTCTCCATCTCAATTGGTGATTGCATTAATTCCTATGATATGATTCTCAGATCTATATATTCAGACATTGTCTCTCCTGAACTCCAGTCACAAGTTTTGGCAGCAGACTGGATAGGTGAGGCAAGAGTGATTGAGTTGAGGATCTTCCCAAGATTGCGACCCTGGGTGAATGGAAGGATCATCGTGCTCTTGATGATAGCAGGAACATTGTGAAAAGTGGAGGACTTCAGGGAAAAGACAATGAGTTTTTCTTTTGACATATTGAGTTTGAAATGTCTAAAGGACACAGTGCAAGATTTCCAAAAGGCAGTTGGTAATGCAGGAGAGGTATTCTCTACCAGTTCATCCTCACTGCCTGGAAAGGTAAGTATTTTTCCTTATGATAATTAAAGATGATAGGACACTGACTGAGTGGAGTATCAGGATACAATTGAAGGAGTAAATGTTTCAGAGAAAAATAAAAAGTGCTCCAGGCATTCAAGTAATTGAATCTCATAAAAAAAAACAATCACCTCTCTAGCTCTTGTTTAGTCATTTTGTTGTGTCTGACTCTGTAAACCTGTGAACCATACCATACATGGGGCTTTCTTGGCAAAGATACTGGAGTAGTTTACTTCTCCAGTGGATTAAGGCAAGCAGAGATTAAGTTACTTGCCCAGGCTCACACAGCTAATAAGTGCCTCAGGCTAGATTTGAACTCAGGTCTTCCTGACTTCAGGCCCATTGCATTTAGCTGCTCCTCTCTAATGCCACTGATATGTGATTCCTACATACATTTGCTCAGCAGCAATAGCAGAGAGTTCTGATATAGCTCCTTCTAATTACATGGATAGCAGTCTCTGTGAAGCAATGGACTTCAAGTTGGATGAAAGTTCACTCTCAAAACTACAGCCCAGACTCAGTCCCACCTAAGGATTTTTAATTCATCATGGCAGTGAAGATTTTAGATCATAGGTATGGGTTTTACAGTTAGTCCTCTTAACTGCCTTGGATCATTTATTTATATTTTTTACAAATTCATGTTGGCTGAAATACAGTTAGAACAGAGAAACAAAGAGGACTCATTGGCGTAGAGTATTTGTTGAAGGAGTGATGAGGACAACTTCAAGAACCAGAATAGCTAGTCTAGTGTTATATATAATCTTTCTTTCATTTAGGAAACACCCCAGGCTATGTCATCTCATGTTATTTTCATGTTTCACTGAATTTAATTAGTGCTTTACCTGTTGGGGAATTTTGTGGATTTTGAAAGCTACAGGACTCGGCAATTACTGAACTGGATAATCCATTTCAAACTGTCCCTAACTGAAATAGTGCTATTTAAATGGTACTTATTTCAAATGACCCATCCAGTATGTTGGGCTAGAACCAGCCAATACTTGTATATCACTTGTATTTTCTGCATAATATAAAATGAACCCTTTGATCAGATGTGCTGTTATTTAAAGGTGTTTCTTACAATCTCCCTTGAGTCTTCTCTGAAGTATTTGATAGATGAAAGTACGTGAAGCAATTGCCAAATACAACTGTTATAGTTAACTTCACTTACAAAAGGCACTCCAAAATATCCTGAATGGGCACGAAACCTCACACTCTAAGGTCTTCTAGGGCAAATAGCTACCAGCAAAGGGTGGAATAAAAAGAAGCCAGCTCTGTTGCCATCAGCTGAGATCCAGGGTGCAACTCCAGAACCTAATGTGTTAATATTCTCAAGGTAATTAAGATCCAAGTCCTCAGCTACCAACCGTACCTTGAGGTCTTTTTAGACCAAGAGGCATGCCAGGTTATGCCAGGGTATAAACATTACACAGCCCCTTTGCCCATAGTAGGTACTCAATAAATGTATGTTGTATTAACAGGTGAATGCATGAGTAAATGAATGAATGATGCTTGTGGCATACCTGCTGGTTATACGTTGATTCCCTCATTTGGCACTGAGTGTAATAATGTTGCTACTGTTCTCAGAATTTCTTGATAATCCCTATTTCCATTGGGATTCCATAGCTCTACATCTGAATAGCATTAAAGGACACATAAGAAGTCTTCGCTTGGGAGGTATACCCTTTGGAATGCAGAGAAGCTAGATGAACCTTCTCTTCAGTGCAGTATAGGCAGTGTAGTAAAGTGGGAAGGGGCTATATTAGGGGTCACAAGTCTTGGATCCTAAACACCGATCTTCCATTCACTATTCATCTGACTTTAAATAAGCCACTTAATGTCTCTGGTCTTTAGTTTTCTCATCTGTAAAATGGAGATAATAACACTTACTTCGCCCTACTTCACAGTGTTACTGTGATAATCAAGTGAGGACATGTTATGTGAAAGCACTTTATACATTAAAAAATATTTTTTTAAGTGTAAGCTATTACTCTAGAAATATTTTGAAACTACATCAGTGAGAACCCATCACTGGTCATTAAGAGTAGACATTATTGACTACACTCCAAAATGATTCCTTTAAATGGAATGTTAAAATTACATCGAGTTATTCTCTGAAGTCAATCTGTAAATGTGCTGGTAATTTAAAGAAGCATTTAAAGAAATAATCTTTTCTGGTAAAGGGCAGTACTTGAAAACTTTTGGGTCTGGTATTTAGTTTAAGGAACACTTAACATTAGAACACTTAGCATTAGAACATATTAACTGTTGGCTTGAGTCAAAGCAAAACAGATGGACAGTCTAGGCTGCTGGTCTAGTTAATACAGGAAGACACACAACAGTGACTGAAGTAAGCCGTTCTACAAACCAGATTGTCCTCCCTTACTTGTACAGCCTCCTTGTTCTACGTTTCATTTGGCACACAGTAAGTGCTTAATAAATGCTTTTTAAAAAATCATTAATTTTTGTCCTGCAAGCCTGGCCTTCACACTGAACACTAGTGAAATGTCTTTACAAAGACTTTTTTTTTTCTGTTAGGACTTTAGGATCAGTCAATACAAGAAAACAGATTTCTATGTAAGTGGACAGCTCCCCTTTCTAGAATCCTTCAATATTTCTCCAAAACTCTTAGATGGTCACAGAAGCATTATGGATCATTCTATACAAAATAACAGAGTTATTTTGAATACTGAGATTAAATAGGTCTTAGAATAAAAAGTCACTTCTATGGAACCAAGTAGAGAAGCTCACAAAGGCTTTTGCCCCCAGAAACAGAGAACAAGCAATAAAAAGTCTGTGGTGAGAACTAATGAGTCACTTAGTGTTTTAGCAATAAAAAATAAAATAAAACAAAACAAAAGAGAGACATGTCAGTGAGCTGGTTTGTGAGCTTCTGAAGTTGAGCCTCTCTGGATTCCCTATGTGTCTTGTTTATGCAGTTGAGGAAGAGAGACAACATTGAAGCAGCAGCATGCCATTTTGGGGTGACAAAAATTAGCAACAAGAGGTGCAGGTTTTACTATTTTTCTATTCCTTCTGTCAAGCAGACCCTCTCTTGTGCCCATGTTCTCGACCATTTCCACAAAGCAAGACTCCTGGTGTTTGTTTGGATGCATTGGGTAGTACATACAGGGAAGATGCCCAGTTTATGCAATTTAAAAAATCAAGGTGTTCCTTTTTTTTCTTTCTAAGGTAAAAAAGACTAATGCCAGGCTTGAATTGCTTAGTATAGCATGGCAAGAACATTTTTTAATTGATGTATGAGGGTTTTGTCTACACTCTCGTGAATAGGTGGGCTTCCAAACCCCCTTGAAGCATTTGGCCAACTGCCCCAGGGTGTTTCAGTTCAAGATGTGGGCCTGAAGCTAGGGCACTCCATGCCTTTTGCCTCCCCAAAACTTACACAGAATACAGAGGCTGATTGGGTTTTTAGAAGACACCATTTAACATAAGGGGATGCAATCAAGGAATAGGTTTGAGGGAGAGGGTCTTACCTTTGGGGAATCAGCTTCTAGAGTGATTTAGGAAGGGGAGCTTATGACAGAAATGTAATATGAAACAATCAGGTAGAAAAAGTTAATTGAAAACTTATGGAAATAAAAGAAAATATCAGTTATAGAAAACATTGCAGCTAGTTTCCCCAAATCCCTTGATCACTCTCAAGCAGAAAGAAATACTGCTATGACCCCAGTCTGCCATTTATGTTTCAGGGGTGATTTAATTTCTGAGTTATGAAGTCAGAGAAATTCATCAGAAAAATCAGATATATGTTGGAATTCAAGGGCAAAAATCTGCTTTCTACGTGCACATGAAATTGCCCACAAGTGACAAACATGTGCCCATGCACACACACAGAGAGGGAGAGATTAGGATTTCCAAGAATTGAAAGTTTTCTAGTGGGCAGTATGTGAAGACCCCCAGATGAGCAGGTGGGGTGGAGTAGATAAAATTAGGAAGCCAATACAACTGTTACATGTGGAACATGGGAAGGAGGGAAAGAGTGATGGTGATTAGGAACTACAAAACATCATCAGATATCTACAGTGCTTCTTGCCTGAAGCAGGTCAGGAAAAACAACTTTATAGGAGGCTCAGATGAATAAATGACAGCTTAGGAAATGTTTCAAATGGTGTTTTGGTCTGAGAATGAAATTTTTGGAAGCATCTTAATTTTGTTTCTAAATATAATTTATGCCTCAATTTTAAAGATTTCTCTGTACAAACTTAAGTTTTCAATTTGATGGTAAATAGATTTTTTTCTTTAGCTAACAATTTGAGGTTCTAAAATGCCTGGGATTAATACATCATGCCGTTATTACTAAAAAAATTCAAACCTTTTAGAAGGAAAGCTTGACTCCTTATCTTTTGAGTTTTCTGAGGTGATCAGAAGGTTCCTCCACAATGCCGTTTTTGTCATTTCATCAGAAATGTTAATCACAGATGGATCATCTCTAGATGGGAGTTCATACAAAAGTAAAAAAAAAAAATTAACTACTTAGGCTGCCAGCACCAGTGGTCCAGTAATGATATAAAATGCAAGGAAAGTATACCTCTCGACAGAATTGTCTATGGCAGAGACCTTTGCAGTCTTCTATGTGATTCTTTCAAACCAAATAACCGTGAAAAATGAAAATCCAAAGCCAATTCCCAATATCCCAGGCATGTAAGCCATTGAGTCGAGGCAGTGATTTCCTTATCCAAATTCTAGTTCTGTTCTGTGGTTCATGCGCCCAAGAATTCTTCCTATGACTTGCAGACCTTTACTGTCATGACATTTATTGTCTCCAACTCTCTACACTCTGGGAAGGAAGCACCTCAGAATCAAATTTGGGATGGTCCCAAAGATGGCTTCAAGAATGAACACAACTAAACGGCAATGGCAAGGAGCCAGAAGGCTGCCGATAGGGAACCATAAGAAGGGAGATTACAGAAGCCAAGCAGACAGGATAGGATGACTTGTTGTAGCAAAATGCTGGAAAATGCAGAAGTCACAACTGGACCTCATGTTGAGAAGAGTAGTTTTTGCTTTCATCATGCTTCGAATAGAACGTAATTCCCTTGAGAGAAAGGACTGTTTCATTTTTTTGTCTTGGTATTCTCAGCATCTAACACTGTCTAGCACACAGTAGGCACTTAATGAATGCTTAATGAATATCTTCAGGTTGAGAGTCAGTTTCTCTAGTTCCCTCTTCCTCAATGGTCTTTTGAAGAAACCCTACATGTTCTAACTCTGTGTGATTGTGGGCATTCAATTAATAAGCATTAAATGCCAGGTACTGTGCTAAGTGCTGAGGATACAAGGACAAAAAAAAATGAAACAATCCTTGTTCTCAAAAAGTTTAGATTTTTAGCTTCTCTAGACCTCAGTTTTATAGTCTGTAGAATGGAGAAATTGTTATACTTGATAAGCTCTAAGGACCCCACCTTTTGACTCTATCAGTCTATAATTCTATGGGTCTTCTGTGGGTCACACAGCAAATATGTGTCAGAGTTAGGACTAGAAATTAGGTCTTCCTGTTTTTGAGTTTATCTCTATATACACTATTTCACATTAATTCTCACAAAGTCCCTAAGAGGGAAAGAAATACCTTTGCTACCTATGCTCAGTTTTAAGGGGTAAATAATCATAAAAGATCTTAGAATCTAGTTTTAATGTTAGACCCTGTAAAGCAAAATGTTTCTGTTCTATCTTATTCTTTAATATTGCAACACATATAAAGTGCCTCCATGGGGGACAAACCATTTTTATTAACATGATTCCAAATTATCCAGAATTATTTTGATAGTATAAATTTAGTTTTAAATATGGTCACAAAGTCATAAATTAAAAAAATTAAGATAAAAGTTGTAGCAGAGAGAAATATAGTTTTCTGAAAAAATATTTGGAAATTTTTTATAAATTTTAGGGTTGAAATATGTAAATAAATAGCTATTTGTAGCTCTGAAGAGTGCTACCTTTGGAAGAATGATATGATGTACATTAACACACAATTTTTTTTTTTTTTGGCTAGGGAATGGGGTTAAGTGACATGCCCAGGGTCACACAGTTAGTGAGTGTTATGTCAGACTTGAACTCAGGTCCTCTTAACTCCAGGGCCCTATCTCCAGGGCCCTAACTCCAGTGCTCTATCCACTGCGCCACCTAGCTGTCCCCAACACACACTTTTAAAATTTTACATGGCTCACATATTATGTTAGCTACAATAAAGGCCCAATAGAAATTCCCTTTGAATCAACTTTGTGCAAAAAGAGAAAAATTGTGGTTTGTAGATTTTTTTTTTAAGAAATTACTGATCTCATTGGGATGGTTAAGTCTTTCAAATCAGGAACTGAACTGAAATTCCACTGAGAGTTCTCATAGACGAATTGCTACGTGTAATAAGAGTTTAAGGGTTAATATATAATGTTCACCAGTTGATTAACTTAGGGAGTAACCATTAAATTTGCCATAGAATCTTCCATCTCTTGTCTCCAAGTTTTAGCGCTCACTGTCTTTCATCACCCCCCATCATCCCATCTTACTTTCCCTGGCTTCCTTCAAGACAGTTCAAATCCCATCTTTTGCAGAAGGCCTTTCCCAATTGCCTACCTGCTAATGTCTTCCCTTTTTAGATTATCCTCCAGCTACTTTCTCTCTATGTTTATGTTACTAGTAATTTATATATTCTCTTCCTCATTAGAATGCATGTTCCCTGAGGGTAGGCACTGTTTCTGTCTTCCTTTGTATCCCTTTTAGCAGTGGGCCTGGAATACAGCAAGTGCTTAATATACACTTGCAGTCTAATTGTTGGCTGAGAACTGAAGCTTGACTTAAGTCTGGTCTTATTTTCTAAGTGGATTAGACCAAGGGTACTTTCAAAGAGAATATAAACAAAAGAATTTAGGAGACGGTAAGATTTTAGGGATTAATTAGTCCAATTGTTCATATGTTTACTTCTAAGGAAGCAGACAACCAGAGTGGGAGGAGACTGACCCAAATTCATACAACTGAGTGTGTGAGATCACATTGTTGAGGGACAGAACCCAAGGTTACACAGCTGAATGTGGCAAAGCTAGGCCTAAAACTCAAGTTTGGTCTCCTGACTCCCATGCTACCTCTGGACTTCGGCAACAATAGAAATTTATCCACTTATCAAATTCAAAAATAGAATTCATTGTGCTTCAGTGCCTTTTCCTGTTGCCAGAAATGATGCTTTTTAAAGGTCACAGATTAAACACTTATATTAAAGAAAGTACCTTACCTATAATGCCCTTCCAGTGGGAGCTGCACTGTGCCCTCATCTTCCATGGCTAACATACTTTGTTCTTCCTGGGAAGACAACATTCAAAGTCAGTACATTACACCTGATAGTTCTCCATTTTACTTTAAAGAACAGGTATGAATTAATGTTTCATTAGCTTGTTAACCCTAAGAACCTCTCCTTTTTTGTATTTATTAATGTTAGCATGAGTTCTTTTAATAAAACATCAGTTACCAAGAACACAAGTAATTAAGGGTGTGTTACCTCAAATGATATAATTTGAGTGTTAACAACAATCTTTTTCATGTCACTCAATGGAAAATCTGATTCATTTTCAAAAAGAGTTTTTATATGAATTTTTTTTTAACTGTGAACTAAATTTGCCGTTATGTAATGAGGACTTCAAGATTTTGGACTATGTTCCAGAATATTATCCAGGGAGTTTGTGGGATGTACTCCTCCATATATTTTTCAAGTAAGGGGAAGCAGTTTTCTTTTTGAGGTGATTGAAATGCAGGCTTGCCTAAAGACTAGAGGAATGGTCCAGGGGCCTTCTCAAGGGTCATCCAGCATTAAATCACATGGTTGAAGTTTTCTTTTGCAATTTATATTTTTTTCTCCTTCCAAAAAAAGGAGAAAAGATCATTTGGAGAGGTCATAATCAAGAATAAGAATGCAATGAGGCTCCTAAGGTGAAGGCATTTTCTTTCGCTGTTACATAAATGATCAAGTGCCTTGCAGAGCTTTGAATCCATACTGCCCAGATAAAGTTATCCTTAATGGCTACTATAAAATATAGTAAGTGGAATACTGTGTTATTTATGGTATTGAGTATAAACAAACTGTTATCACCGTACCAAAGAGAAGGTTTAGACATTTCTAGGTTATGACTCAGAGTCCATGTGCCAGTCTGGAAAGGGGCCAACGAAACTCTCCAAGTTTGAAGAAATATTAAGGACCATTTAAAATCATTAAGATTGTTGAGTTGGTCATCAAATCATCAGTTTTAAATTCTTGACCATGGGGCAAACTCTTTCAATTCTATCTGTTACCAAGATGAAAATGTCAAAGCTTGACTGTCTTAAAACTACTTTATGATGGATTTCATTAATATGTTTTTTATGCTTACCACATAAAAACCCAGATAATTTGCATTTGCCTCACTAACAGACCTGTCTCAGGGTACATTATGTTACATTTAGATCCGAACAACCTTCAGGAGTGTTGTGCATTTAGCTATAGTTTATTGGCCTTGGGAGATAGCTGGTTTGCAAAAAAATAATAATAATAAAATAGGCTATAGCATATACATTGCTCTGACCTATAATTCCATCATGGGGAATATAGGAGAATAGCAAATGCATCCTGCCAAAGTGGAAAGTTAACACCTGCCACATGATGAGTAAAATAAAAGTGGAATGTATGACAACAAGAAAATCATAAAGTGATTTCAAAAGTCATTCTTCCCTAGAAAATGAGTTAAAGACTTGAATGCTGAAGGAACACTTCCCAAATGAAATAGCTCTCTCTATAATGCAACACTTCTTTCCATGGTTCTCCAGTGAATGATAAGCATTATATATGGTGTATTCTTTCTAACTCTGAATAAAATATCAAGTACTTCAGTGAGAAAAATAAATCTAAATTGTGCAGAGATGAGGTCATAGCTAACAATGGTCAGTCAACCTGATGGTGGAGAGCCAAGACCAAAGCTTTGAGAACAAGGATGTTTTTTCCCCCTTAGATGATTTTCCACTTTTCTCTCAAATTACTTTCAATAATTATTTTGCACTCTGTGGCTTGTTAGCATGCGTGGGCTTTATACAAGTCATAATTCCATCCAAACAAAAACTCATCACCTCTAAAGATAGCTTTTCCAAGTCATGCTTATCTGAAAAGAAAGGTGGCAGAGCATCGGCTGCTTTCAGTGCCAGAAGGAAGCTGGGTGGGCCTGCAGGAGCACAGAGACGGCATGCTGCGTCCCTCAGGCATCTCAATAAGGAAACCAAAAAAAAAAAAAAAGAGGCATGCTTCTTGGGAGGAGCATTTACTCAGACACAAGGGGTCAGTCACATGGATTGACCTCAACACGATCACTACCCCAACTTACATCAACCTTGTGGAAGAACAGACGTTAGAGGAGGCAGTTCCACCATAACGCCATTCTGGGAATTCATGCTATGGGAGGGGCTCAAACGTAAAAATATGCTTTGCAACAAAGTCCTTGAATCACTTCAGTTACCAAGCCCTCTTTGATGGGGCTCAGCCACTTTATACATAATCCTATTCTACAGTGAATAGTAAGAGATCTAGGGTCTTTGGAGGGTGAGGAACGAGGTAGAGGAGTGGGTAGGGCACTGTACCTAGAGGCAGGATAGACTTGAATTCGAACTGCCTCGGACACTGTGTCACTTCCTCTTCTCAACCTCGGTTTCCTCATCTGTAAAATGGTGACCATAATAGTGCCAATCTCATAGGGTTGTTATGAAGGTCAAATGAAATTTTATTAATATATATAGAGGGAGAGAGAGAGGGAGAGAGAGAGAGACAGACAGACAGACAGACAGACAGACAGACATAGAGGAAGACAGAGAGACAGAGAGAGAGAGAGAAAGAAAGAGAGAGAGAGAGAGAATTCTTTGCAAAACTTAGAAGCACCATATAAATGGTAGCTCTTTTCCCAAGGATGTCTGAGTGCTTGGCAAATACTTGGCAAATATGAACAAATGAATAATCACATTTAAAATAGATAGTCCTAGTTGCTCAAAGTATTTTTCAGACTAATAACTAAGGACAGATATTGGTATTCTTTTGCAAAAAATAGGAACCTAAGACCCGGAGAAGTTAAATGATAAACCCAACATCAATCAATCAACCAATTATTTCAACACATTTATTGAGCTATAGATGAGTACCTGTAAAGCACAAAGAGGAAGTTTTTAAAAATGTGAGGTCTATAGGACTCTGTCAAGAACTTACACTGTAGTTGGGGAAATAAAGCATATAAACGTGGTGCCAAGCAGTGAATTATAACTGCCAAATAACCATCATTGACAAAAAGTGATCCAGAAAGAAGAAAAATTCCTTGAGATGAGATAGTCAATGAAGGTTTTCACAAAGGAGGAGAGGTAAGATTTGAGCTAAACTGCAAAAGGGAAGTAGGATCTAGATAGCCATAGAATAAGGCATTTGCTTTACAGTAGGGGTGGTGTTGGTGTTGGTGGTGGCCACAGGGGATACAAGTGGATTTATGTTGGGGAAGCAGAGGGAAATGAGATTTAAAGATGGGAATATCAAGCTGATGACGTTGAACTTTGATGTGTGTGTTTGTGTGTTTGTGTGTGTGTGTGTGTGTGTGTGTAGTATAGTCTTTTTTTCTTTGTTCATTTCTTTATTACTATAATCTTTATCAAATCTGTGATACAGATAAGAATATCTCTTAGGTGTCATAGTTCCCCAAAAATGCTCTTTTTAAGAAATAGTTGGCATTTGTCATTATTGAGGAGCAAGTGGTTGTTTCAGAAAGAGCTCTGGACTTCTCAGAAGTCTCCAACCAAGGGTCATTTTCAAGTCCTGCTTTGTCTTTAAGTGTATGACCATGAGTAAATCTTAACTTAAAATCTCAGCCCCAGTTTTGTCCTCTGTGAAATACACTACCTATGTCTGAGAACTGTTCTGATAATTAATAAATATAGGTGAAAGTATTTTGTAAATGGTAAAATTCTAGAAAAGTTTAAATTGTTATTGCTCCTATTTTATAGAATGTGACTTTTTCTACACAAACCAACAAATCTATGGTCCTTGAGATGCCCAAAGCATAACTTCACCCTTGGGCAAATAAAAATTCTGATTTAACCACTTTCTAAATCAAAAATAAAAGTCTCAGTCACATTAGGATTGTATAATGGATAGAATGCTGGGCCTTGAGTCAGATACTTCAGACACTTATTAGATGTATGACCCTGGGCAAGTCACTTAATTTCTGTTTGCCTCAGTTTCCTCAACTGTAAAATGAGAGTAATATTGGCATCTACCTCATAGAGCTGTTGTGAGGATAAAATGAGATAATATTTGTAAAGCACTTAAAACAGTGCCTGGTACATCTTAGGTCCTATATAAATGCTACTGTATCTCTTCTCTTCCTGGGCTCTTATAGTCATTAAACTATAAATGAATTAAGGACCAGGCAGACAAGTGGGAAAGCATTCTTAATCTAAAGCCTCTATGAATACAAGACATTATTCTTGTTATTACCATTATCATTAAGTTACTAAGGTATCATCAAGCACCACAGTTTAAAGCCCAGAAAAGCAAGACCAACCATTTCCATATGGTAGAAGAAAGGGCAGCTTTAGTGGATTGGTGGCTGGTCTGAGAGTCAGGAAGAACTGAATTCCCAGCATATGGGCTGAGAGACCCTGAGCAAATCTCCAAAACACTCAGTGCCCCAAGCAGTCCTCTAAGACTAAATTGCAATGAAGGTGCAGACTTGTTTTGGTAAAAAAAAAAAAAAGTGCCTCACCTGGAGCCCCTTGTACAGTACCAACAAGGTACAATTGCAAAGCCACTTTTTTTTCTGATAATTTTAAAAAATGCTTTGAGTAGGACATATTCAGAAAGACAAGGAATTACGGAATAAGAAGCTCATCCAATATCCTTTGAAAATATGGACATTTATTGAAAATTCAAAAATTTTCAGACTTCTGAAAAGTCCTCCCAACGGCATCCAATTACTGCATTTGGAAAAATTTCTACAGACAAGAGATTTCCTCCTAGTTTCCAATTCCATTACTTCTCTTTATTTTCATTAAGCATTGCTTACTAGCTTCTACCTTTCCAGACCAAGCCCTAGGATTGTGCTCAGCCACCAAGTACTCAAATGATTGCTACCTCAATGGGTGCATTTGTAGGTTTTCCTATGTCTCTTTGCTGTGGGTGTTATGTCTCTCCAATAGACTGTAAGTTTCTGGAGGACCTTGTCTTCTATTTCTTTTGTCTCTCCTCTAATGCTTCCATACATGGTGAATATTCAACTGACTTATACTCAACATGAAGCAGATGACTTTATAACTTTCTCACAGCTCAAACTCTAGGAAAACATAAGTCACTGAGATTTGTCTGAAACAGACTCTCTAATCCACTTGGTCAAAAAATGCACCTACATTCTTCCTCATTAGTGAAATATATAAAGTCCTTTCTATTTGATAGATATTAAGTCTTGAGAAATATTTAACTAGGGAGGGGTGCTGGTGTTTCAGACACATTTGGACATCCAGAATTTGATTCTTAAGTCTTTCATTTACACAGAGCAATGTGTAAAATGTCAGGGTTCCAATATTCATTTCTACCCTGATTATAATCCTTTCTTTCTAAAAACTGAAACATATGCATATGCATATGCATGAAGCACATGGAAATTTGGAACAGAAGCTCTGCGACCTTGGACTGGCCTGTGTAGCTATTTATTCTGCTTAGCTCATTATTGAATTTTAAGGTCAACCTAATGTTTTCTCAATGCCATGAGACCGGAAGTATGTTACTGGGAGGAAAACCCCACAGGATAAAAGAACAGACTTGTAACTATCATCAGCAGGACAAGAGGTGAACCTGCTTTAAATTCGAGTCTCAGGGAGCAGCTTAGATGTTACATTAGAGACATTCCTGAAATTTGCCATCTTGCCAGACTTCCAGTGAAGTTGCTCTACTAGTTCAGACTATTGGAGAAATGCAATATTTTGAAGAAAGCGTTTTGACAACTCCCTTGATCCATTTATCATCTTATTGGACAATATGCTAGAAAACTGAATGATGGAATAGGAAAAACCCAGTAAGACACAATGAGTTCTCTTGACTGGCTCCATCCTGCTGTTGATACCATAAGTCTCCAGGAAGCCAAATGCTGAGGTCTGCTGGACAAAGTTGAAAATAAACCCATGGGAGTTTTTAGTCTAACCCTCCTACTCTCCATATTGACTGGACATTTTTAATATTTATTTCAAGCAGAAGAATGAACATTTCTATGCTTCTTTTGTTCTTTCCAACTGTCAGATGCATAATTATCTCTGCACTGGTCAGGAATTTATTTTGTGTTCAACAAGAGATTATTTCAACACTGTCATTGGCCTTATTTTTCTTCCCATATTATAGTTAAACAACAGTAGATCCAAAATAGATTAGAGTTGGAAGAGACCTTAGAAGTCACCTAGAAGCAGTATGGCATAGTCAGTAAAGTACTAGATTTGGATTAAATATTGGACATGGGATCAAGAAGATCTGGCTTCAGATCTGGCCTCTGACATTTACCAACTGTGTGACCATGAACAAGTAAGCCACTTAACACACCTCACTCTCAATTTCTGTAGCTTTAAAATGTGGGTAGCTATAATACCTATATCATAGGGTGTTGTTGAGTTTCAAGTGAGATAATGTATGTAAAGTAGGACACAAAGCTTAAAGCACCATAGAAATGTCAGTTATTATAGTCCAACCCCTTCATTTTATAGATGAGTCCAACAAATGAAATGACTTGTCAAAGATTTCACAACTAATAAATCAAAGAAGAGGGAAGGGAATGCAAGAAACCTAATGGTTAATGGTTCAAATCAGACAGAGGGGATCCGTTTTCCATTGTAGCTCTGGGTTTTCTGTCTCATACCAAAGTTCTGTCTTAGTATACACATATGCAATTTGGACATTCCAAATCAATCATATTTAGTACTTTTGGAAACAAATATCTCTATAAATTAAGGCATTATTTTTTCTGTTTTTAAGATTTTCCTTATTGTCAAAACATACTCAGCAGCTAATGGAATATTGTACTGTTCTATGTGCTATAAAAAGGCAGTTACTCAGACAGGATCTCTACTCTCAGGGAAGTTAAAACCAGCAAGAAAGACATATGGAATTACATTCAAGAGGAAAACACTATAGAATGTCCAGGTGAAGTTTTACAAAATATATCGTATGAGTGGTTTGGAATAGTGAAAACAGTTAAATCTAAAGGAAGATGGAAAGTAAGGTACCATGGTTTATCTTGTAGAGGGTAGAAGAAAACCGTATAATACATGTTACTTTCTCATCATTCCAAGGAGAGATAAAGGGGAAAGGGATTTAATGTACTTTGAATGAAGAACATTCTTTTGGAGGAACAAAATTTTGCTCTAGAATCTCATGAGGAATCAGTTTTAAAAGCAGGAAATAATGAGAGAAGAAAATGACCTTGGTAAGTTGGAAAGGGAGAATGTTCAAGGTATAGGGCATGACCTGAGAGGAGAGTCATAGGTGAGTTAACTATATTAATGAAGCAGTTAGTATGGTTGTCTCATAAGAGGTGATGAAATATAGACATTCAATAGAAGATAAAAACCAGGCAGTCACAGAAAATAAGATATTAGTTATTGCTTTGGTGTGTTCAATAATAAATGAAAGGTTAGAAAGGCTGGGAGGATCACATTCAGCAAGCTTTGTATGTAAACTTTTTGTTCAGAAACCTAACTTGCAAATTGCATTCAGCTAGAAAGCTGGAATTGAGAATAAATATAATTAATTAAATTAGCCCAACTCAATTCAACAAACATTTGATAGGTTGTTTACTATGTGCAAAGTACTGTACTAGATCAAATGGTACCAAGATAAAACCATAATAATCCTTGTCCTCAAGGGATTTATATTCCCTTTGGAGAGTGGCACCTGTGGAAAGGAAATACAACATGTACAAGGTAATTTGAGGACAGAAAGGTCAGGTGGCCCTTTAGCCTCAAGTGTCAGTACCTTTACCCTTCAAAAATATTTGTTTGTTGATTCCTATCTCCTTTAGGCTTAGTCTGTATTGAGTCCCACCCTGCCTTTTTGGGAGGGGGTGTATGTTGTCTAAAGAACAAACACACTAGAAATGAACTAAAACCAAGGTTAGAAAAGAAAACCAATACTATTGGATATTGTGCTTGTAGGGATTTGCTTTTTTATGTCTCAATCAAAATTTTAAAATACTAAATTCTGTAGTGCACTTGGAAAGATACAGAACTAGTGGTCATACTAGAATTCAAACATGTCACTGGAGAAAATGCTATTCAAAAAAAAGCTTTCTAGATCATTTACAAAAGCTAATGTTCTCAGGTATTCTCTAGGACAAAGTTATTTAATCATGCTAGGTCACCAAGAGTGGAGAGACCATTTAGAATCAAATGACCACAGGAGAAACCTACAACAATCCAGTCCTACCACTGAGAGACAGTTCTCCAAGAAACAATGGACAGAAGTCTCATGAGGAGTCTTTGCTGTCTAAATAGTGAAAGACACTGATGTGGCTGAGCAAAAATGAAGACCCTTAGAATAGTTTAAGGGAACATATGTGTGGATATACTAACAAACTTGATGGTTGAAGGAAGCGGACAAATTCACTATACCTCTCATAGAGAATAAATATAAAGATTAATTCCCAAGCTCTCATAAATATTTTCTTTTAAATGTTAACTTCATTTCTCTTTTTCTATCTTTAAATTGATGTGATTAACTAATGTGTCAAATAGTTTACTAGTTAATCTTGTCATCTGCAAACTCTATGGCTTCTACATAATTTTATATCTGCCTAAGTAGATATAAGAATAGCTCCCAAAATTTAGGAATGACAAACCAAGTAAAAGTAACCTTATCCCATTGAAAGTAATGAATTATAGTGCAGGAGCACCAAGAAGTGACATATTTCTTTTAGTATATGAAACAACATGGGACAGAGAAGAAGACCATGAAAATAAGAAAAGTTTTCTCTGAAAACAGCTCAATTAAGTCAACCTTCCATCATTTTGAAAAAGCAAGTCAAAGCAACATTTCTCACTATTCAGTATTTAAACTAACCAATGACCAACAACATTTTTGTTGTAGTCTGTTGACCAACACATTTCTTATTTCTAACAAAATGCCATTAATAATTTGTTCCTTGCCCTCTTACACGTTCAGCCAAGTCAGTCCTTATACATGTAGGGATTGGAAGACACTACAATTCATTATCAGCTGTCTGCTATACTTAGGATAGGGGTTTTTGAAACCAATCATAGCACCTGAAGATTGTGTACATAAATGTCCAAATTATCTTATGAATTTAATGGAATTTGTGACTTGGCTCACTCTATAAATAGAAGCTATCATTCCCTAAAATAGCCTCATATTTTCAGTGTGTCTAGGTTTAAACACATCAAGTATGCACTTTTTTTTGTCCAAATGCCAGTTTTCTGGTGTCAGATTGTAAACTTTCCATCAATCCAATTCACATCTGTCAGGATCAGTGATTACATAAAATGAAATAGGGTAATCTAGTTGTTTCAAATAACTTTTGCTATTCAGGGCCAATGGTTGGGTGGGAAATGATGAGTTTCATTACTAAAGAGAATTGAATTTTAAAATGAAAAAAAAAAATCCAATACTGTTTTTCCTTTGACCTACCTCTTTTTCAGCATCTTCCAATTTCTTTTTCTTGCTCTCAGGCATCAAATCATCCAACCAACTTAATTCTCGTTTGGTAAAAAGTAAATCCATCAATTTTCTTACAAACACCAAAGCTAACACCTGTATCAAACAGGGGCATAATTTCAAAGCATAGTAAGCCTATTATATGTGCATATACATTTAATGGAAACATGTCAAATAACATTGAAATGCTTTATTTGGGTTGATATAAAAATAAATGTTAGTATAGCAGTATATAGTGCATATATCATCTGAACTGTGTTTAGAACTTAAAATTACTCCTAGCACATAAGTGATACTTTTTTTAAAAGTATTGTAGGCCTCAATATGGAAGAGTTGGGCATATTATAATTATGATGGCGGAAGAAATTTTAAAATTCACATTTCTATTACAAATTAGGGCTAAGATAAACTTATCTTGCCTACCTCATTAAAATTTTTAACTATTTTGCATCTTAACATCATCATTAGAGACAAGAAACTCTTATGGATACTAATAACAGCATAATTCTATATTGTACTGAGTATCTCTTTTTAAATTATGGAACATTTGAGAGACTTAAACTCATTTGATTCCAAAATACTCCTTTCATCATGATATTTACACCTTAATCTCAAGTTTGAATGATTTTTAAACATTCATTTTTCCTCCCAAATTTAATCCTTTGTCACTTATCCTCACTGTTAAGGAGACAAAAGTAACCTGGATAATTGAAATTTACAGGTATTCTAAACCCTAATTTTAGTGACTAGTTTTAATCTACTATCTCACCAAAATGAACTGGTTTCAGTTGTATTGTATTTCCCTCTTCCCATCCTCTGAATGGAAGATCCAATAAAATGTCCATATGCCAGATAACAGCTCTTTGTACAGAGGGAGCTAATAAGGAGATAATAGTGTTTTCATACCATCATGGGAAAGACGATGGCAGCTCTTGAAACTTTGATTATCCATAGGAGGCCGAGGCAACTCATCTGAATGATGGTAAAGAGATGGACTTTTCGAAGGGGTACATGCCGTAGGTATATGAAATCTGGCTGGTGTTTTGCTGGCATCCAGAAAAGCTTTATTCTATCAAAGAACTGTAAGATAAGTTAAATTAAATTGTTTTGATAAATAATAAGAAAGACGAACCATATCATCATAAATTGATGTTGCAGTCTTAACATTTTAGCTTCACTTGATACTCCATTCACATTTTTTTCATCTTATTTGAGTGTTAGGTCCCTCGAGTTTCCTGGTTTTCAATAGCACTAAGCTGTCCCTGCAATCAGTCCCATGCTCTCATCTTAATAAACATGAGAACCTGTAAAATTTGATAATCACATTCCATTTTTATTAGGAAGTTGGATAAGACATTAGGGGGAGATTCATTTATCTGCTCAACTCAATTCTACCCGCTACTATTTAGCTGAGAAGGTTCTTGAGGAGATGAATCATCATTATTACTATAATTTTAAACAACGAATCATCATTGCAATCCTATATGTATTTGGAGGACACTGTTCAATGGAGGATAAACAAGAAGAGTCTTTTGAATCATTTATTTGAGTATTTAAAAAAGTAATCTGTCTTCATATCTCTGTGTGTGGAGCAAAATTCATAAAATGGAACCTTCCTTAAAAAGAGGGGGAAAGCAAGAGAAAATCACTTGCTTAACATATGAATGTCTCAGATTTTATAGAACTAATTTTTCCCAGCAAACCTTTCCCCAATTGTGAAGCTGTGTAATTGCATAAGTGTACCTTGGTGTGTGGGTGTCTGAATTGTTATTGTTTAGGTGGCACATTTGCTTTACTTTGGGTTTTCAAAGTGTTGGAATGAATATAGAAGTGACTGTGCAGCTGAATACAAAAACAGTGTACGTGAGAACACCGTGATCTCTCTCTGTGTTTTTTCTACCACATTTCAGAGTGAGAAGCCTACATAATAAGTTTCTTAATATTGCCAAACAACCAGGTAACTTCTATAGAATCCTCCCACACGTAGGGGAACGATTTAACTTTTCCCTTGTTAATACTGGCATTTAACAAATGTTCAATGACTAACCTTCAAGTAATATTAACAATGTTTATTTAAAAATATGTAAATATTATATTTTTCTTTTCTTCCGATTGCCTTTCCATTTCTCTACAATCATGAATATTTGAAGTACAAGACTTGGACGCTCCACTTCTATTTTCAATAAACTCTCCATGAAAGACTTTTCATCCCGTTTCATTTGTTGCTACTTAAAACTCATTAGATTTCTCTCCTAGGTCTTTGGGTAATGTTTTCCTCAATTCTCATTTGAAAGATTCACACCCCAAAGAATTCCAAAACTTGACATTTTTGTTTAATTCTAAACCTCATGGGTACAAAATCATGTGAGCGGAATTAGGGGAAAAAATCTGTCGAAACCTATCAAAACTATTTTACTTTGTTTCTTAAACTTATGCTGCTGTATTTATGTGAGCCTGGGGCCTAATAATAAATACTTTTCACTTAGAGATGAAATTAATGCTAGTGGAACTTTTGCCAAAGGCAAAAAAAAACAGCAAAACAAACAAACAAAACCTCTTCCGGCACTTTTCCCTGATTGCCTAACGGAAGCCAGAATCATTGGAAGTGCACTTTTCTGGAGGAAAAGTTCTTGGAACGAATGAACTTTTGTGTGGGGAAATTACATTATGCAGCTACTCCCTATAACCTCCGTTGGAAGAATCAACTCCATCTAGCATAATACCGGTCACCCCTACTGTCTCATTCCTTTGAAGGACACTTAGAAATCAACTCAAGATCTCCCGCAAATTACACATGTTTTGTCTCAATGTTGATCTCAGGGCCAGGCTTCTACCCTTCTTCTTCTTCTCTTTTTTTTTTTTTTTTTTTTTTGGAGTGTCAGAAGCTGGTTCTTTACCCAACAAAAGGGACTCTGGGCTGGCCTGATGCCAAGAATGATTCTCATCCAACCTTGAGTCTTTTCTTTTCCATGTTTTTAATACACAGACAAATGAGAGAATTCAGAGTAGTCTTGTTATTAGAAGAAGATACAGTTTATGTAGTTCCTTTATTCAACCTGTGATAAATTAAACTTCTCAATAAACTTACCCTAGAGCGATAGATTCTTTTATTCTGAGAGCAATAAAACGCTTGGTTTTGATGTAATTGAGTTATGGAACCCAGCAAGGAAGTTAAAATGCAAAGGAAAATATTAAGCACTGATAGTTTGCTCCCAACTTCTACAATATTAATAATATCTTTTTACTTACTCAGAAAATGCTCATTCTTTTTCTTGTGCGTGGAATATGTTTAATCCCACAGTGTTAATTTGTTAATGATAAATACAGTTCTGTAGGACTGTGATAGGATAAACATAGAGAGTTGGAAGGGACCTCAGAAGATTTTTAGTCCAGCGTCTTCTTTTTATAAATGAAGAAAGCTAAGATTCAGAAAAGCTAGTGACTGGCTAGAAGATTCTACTTTGGCCTTTTGCAGTCATGGCAAATCTTATCCAATTTAGGGGGACCACAGGAGATATGTTCTAATGTTAGTTCCTAAACTGGCTTTCCCATTGTCTGTAAAATTTACCATAATATAGTACTTTGTAGAGATTGCTACAAGTTTTTATCATGACAAACTTACCTGAATTCCCTTTAGAGATGAGGCACCCATGTAAAGAAATACCCCATAAAGCACTGGCATTGGAATAAACTGGAAAGGGAGGAAAATCAGAGCAGAGAATAACATACGATTTAGTATTTTCAGATATCATTGTGAGATGGTATTTCATGCTTACCAAAAATATTCCTAGTGTGGCTATAGTAGAAGGAAAAATATATATTACAATATACTTTTCAGAAAGTTTGAGCTTTGTCTTTACAATGCTAAAATATCAAGATAAAAAGAGAAAAATACAGTTAATATCTAGTTGCTTTTGTCAACACCAGGCTGGAAACTTGTAAACAATTGCATTTTCCCCTTTTTATCCTGCAGTTTGGGCATCATCTCATTTACTATAGGATGCAACCTTGTAGGACAAGATAAAATGTACAGAATTCTTAAAATTCTAATTCAAAGCAAAATAATTTGTTTATATTCTTTAAGTTGTAGCCAACTGAAAAAGGTAACAGCTTAAAATCTAGTTAGATTAGATTGGAAACGTTCATTAAACTATGTGAGATAAAGCAACCATTATTTAAAGTTTTACAATGGCTAGAATACCCCTTTTAAATATAAGAAAATGAATGCATGCATGGACAATTGCCATGAAATAGGTTTACGGTGTATTTAGAATAGGAGATGGCAAATGTGACCATGGACAAGTCTCTGCTCATCTCAGTGCCTCTATGCAATGTTCAATATCATTAATTGGAATTATATCTGCCCGCTGAGAAGAAAATAGACCCTTTACTTAGTTTGAACCTGAATCAAATTCAGGATATGTCAGATTTTTATTGCAAAAAAAAATCAATGATGTCAGTCAGAAACAAAAAAATGCCTTTTGCCAAGAACTTGATCACAGTTATAATTTAATTTAACCATTTCAAGATGATGTTCAATTGTTTTCTGTCATGTCCGACTCTTTACGACCCCATTTGACAAAGATTGGGTGGTTCGCCATTTCTTTATCCAGCTCATTTTGCAGATGAGGAAACTGAGGCAAACAAGGTTAAGTGACTTGCCCATGGTCACACAACTAGTAAGTGTCTGAGGCTGGATTTGAACTCATAAAGAAGATTCTTCCTGATTCTAAGCCCAGTGCTCCACCCACTGTGCCACCTAGATGCCTTCAATTTAGACATTCACTTTGTCAAATTAAAGTTTATGTGCATGGGATCAAAGATTTACAGCTGAAAGAAACTTTATTATTATTATTTTTTTTGTGAGGCAATTGGGGTTAAGTGACTTGCCCAGAGTCACACAGCTAGTAAGTGTTATGTGTCTGAGGCTGGATTTGAACTCAGGTCCTCCTGACTCCAAGGCCAGAGCTCTGTACACTGCGCCACCTAGCAACATCTCTCACCCTCTCATTTTATTTATGAAGAAACTGAGGCCCATGTACTTAAAAGAGGACTTCAAAAAGTAAACTGGAAGTTTTTGCTTTCAGTAAAGGTCATGTTTTTGCTTTTGGTAAAATTAGCTAGGAACATTTATATAAAGAATATATTAAAGATAACACAATCTACCATTTTGACCAATTCAATGAATCATTTTTGCAAAATGGAAATTTTCATCATTTACAATGACACATATACTTTGCCTCCTGATTCCATGCATAAAGTTAGGCCTGATTTACCTTGAGAATGCTGGTCATAAAGACAGATGAACCCATAAGGACAAAAATCATGAGCCCTGTAACTCTTTGTTCTCGGATGCCAAGAAATTTGGGTTGTTCCCCTGGAGCTGAACATTCAGATTCTAGTTTCAGGCTGTTCACGTGAGTAATTGAGAGAACTGTGGCAGCCACAAACCATGGGAGTCCCATAATGGAGCACACGCCAAGCATGACTGCCACCATCAGTAAATCCAGATGGTACCCACATCCTTTCTGTTGGGAGGAAACAAAGATTCTTACTTCTAATACCTGTAGAAGAACCAGGGGTAAGTACCACCATGCACTGGTAGCAGTAAGAACACAAGAGATATTATTTACTATTTCATACCTTGTGTGACGTGTACTAAAAATAGCATAAAAGTTAAAGATGTAAAAGTGATAGACATTACATAAGTACCTAGAAAACTAGTTTCATAGGCAGATGTACAGCAGCTAGGATCAATTTCAGAAGCTTATACTTTTACAGATAAAATGTGTTCGCAGATTAATGTCATCTCAATTTCCAATATATTTCCAACATATATGTAAACTCAGGAGGAAATTAAATTCACATCTATTCACCAAACATTATTAAATATCTACTATGTGCAAGACACTATACACAGAGTTAGGAATACAAATATAAAGATAAAATCATACTTGTAGTCAAGGGTTCATATACTACTGGGGGAGTGATATACAATATGCATATCAACAAGTATAATTCAAGGCAATTGAAAGACAATTAGGTGGCATAGTGGATAGAATGTTGGATCTGGAGTCAGGGAGACCTGATTTCAAGTCCTGACTCAGACAAGTTATTTAAGCCATAGTTTATCTCAATTTCCTCACCTGTCAAAATGAGAATAAAAACAGTGCCTACCTACCAGGGTTGTTATGAGGACAAAATGAGATAATATTTGTAAAATACTGTGTAAACCTTAAAGTATATGAATGCTAGCTATTATAGAAAAAGAAAATCAAGCAAAACCTTTTGGAAGAGGTGGCACTTGAAATGAATCTTGAAGGAAGACAAGTATTCTGAGTGATAAGGGTGAAGGGAAAGTTTCTGAAAATGCATGGAGGCAGGAGATAGGGTGTCAAATTCGAAGAATGACTAATAATCTGATATGGATGGAATGTAGAGTGCATGAAAGGTAGAAATTCTACAAAGACTTGAAAGATGGTTTTGAGTCAGAATAAGAGGCAACAGAGGGCCACAAGGCTTAAGAGCAGGATAATGACATGGTCACACTGTGCCTTAGGAAGATTATTTTGGCAAATTTAGGATATGAATTAGACAGGAGTGACTGAATTAAGAACAATTAGAAGGCTATTACAATCATCTGGGCAAGAGGTGATGAGTTCTTGAATGAAAGTGAATGTAGAGAAGGCAACAAACCTGAGATATATTGTGTGAAAGGAGATGATGGTAAAGGAGAGAGAAAAGTCGAGTGGCTATGACATTAGAAACCTGGGTGGCATAAGAGAATGGGAATGACAACAATAGTAATAGAAACATTTGGAAGAGGGGAAAATTTGAGGGAAAAGAATATGAATTCTGTTTTGGACATGATGAATTTGAGATGCTTATTTAACTTAAGGACATATTCAGCAGGCAGTTGGCAATGTGGGTCTGGAACTCAGAAGAGAGATTTGGGATGGATTTGGGAGCTATCTGCATAAAGAGAATAATTGAACCCATGAGATCTCATGAGCTCACCGGTAGAGATCTTGTAATTTGAGAAGAAGGGAGGACCCAGGAAAAAAATCTTAGGGGATATCCATCTTTGGAGAAGGAAGGACGAAGGAGAAGGGAAGAAAAGGATGATGAACCTGAAAAAGGATGGGTGTTCCCCACCGCTCTACCCTTGGTCTTCTTATCTTCTCAAATCATGGACTTCTCACTGGTGAGCACATAGGAAGTGATAAAAGATAAGAAGGGAATCAGGAGAGAGTAACACTACAGAATACAAAGGACTATACCTGAAAGGAAGGAGCATGCAACACTGTAAAAAGCTACAGAAAGGTCAAAGAGGATGAGGGCCAACTTGTGAGGCCATCAGTAACTCTGGTCAGAAGCCTAATTATATAGGGAGAGACTTTTTTAAGGATGTAGAAGATCTGGTGATGTTTACAGGCAGCAGGGAAGGAACCAGGAGAAAGGGAGACACAGAAGATGGGAGGGGAGGGAATGATCCCTCTGGCAAACACCCAGAGAAGAAGCGAAGGCAAAAGTAGACGGGTTAGCTCTGATAAGGAGAAGAGGCCTGTCCTCCCTCAGAGACTAGAACAGAGGACAGACTGACTAGAGATGTATAGTGGTTTCAAGGTATGGTGCAGAGGAAATGAGAAAGGGATCAAGACTGATGACTTCAATTTTCTCAGTAAAATTAGAGGCAAGGCAATCGACTAAGAGACAGGGCATCAGAGAGACATAGAGAAGATGAGGAAAAAAGAATAACGCTTGAAACAGCTGATCTGGAGAGTGTGATAGAGTGTCTTTTTGGGGAGAATGAAAAGATTATCTTGTAGCATAGACAGCCCAGTTGAGATTAGATGACATATACTTATAATGATCCAGTTAGTCTAGTTATGTAACATCATTTGGCAGCATTTAGCAGAATAGGAATAGGAAGAGAGAAATCAGATGGTGAGGTTCATCTTGCGCTCAGGATTAGCAGAGCATAAATGTTGGCAAGATAAAAGGACAAGGGTTTCAAGGGTGGAGGGTAGCTAAATTGGTCAACTATAGAATCAAATGTATGAAGATAGGAATGCAGAGTCAGAACATGATTGATGTTGACTAAAAGAGAATAGGATGGAAGGAGTTGTGGTGAGGGCAAATAATAAGTTTAGAAGTGAAGTATAGAGGGAGATAGAAAGAGAGGAAATTAGGAAAATAAAGGGGAATTTCAGAGTTTGAGATAAAGGAGGTGGCACAGTTATAGGTGATGGTGTAAACCAAATCACCAGAAAGCAGTGGAAGGGAAAATTGCACATATATCTAAGTCACCAAATATAAGGGCACAAAGAGGGATATAAAGGAATATTATGAGACAGGTAATGAACTCTTAGAGAAGGGAGGAGGAATGTCCTAAGTAGATGGGAACACCTAGGACTGGGATAGAGATATCAAGGGATGGAGTGAACCTCAAATGAGGAGAGTCTGGAGAGGGATGAGTGGTAGAGGGAAGGTCAGGAAGTAGCAAAGAGCAGACTGACTCCTCCTTCTAGCCAAGAGTAGAGAGTGGGCATTCAAGAAGGAACAACCAACTTATAGGGAGGGTACTCAATGATGTAGCGTCTTCTGGAGAGCCAGATTTCTGTGAAGTACAAAGAGTATAAGATGTAGAGATCTACAATGAACGAGATATTGTTAAACAATAAGGTAGGGGCTCCAGAGAATGGAATAGAATGGTAGGACAGAGGAATATAGGGACCATGGAGAAACAGAACTAAGGTGGATAGGAATGAGGACTGGGGAAGAAGTAGCAAGGAGAAAGGATTGTTGACTCAGCAGATAACTTTTGAATCACAAGCTTAAGAGGCACAGGAAATGGGAGTTTGCCAACCATAAGATGGGGAAAGAATTATATAACCAAGTCCCCCAACCTCCAGGGTCTTTTGACTCCAGTATACCATGGAGATTTAGGACTGGTGGATTCACTTTTTTGCAGCTTGAGACTCCAAACCTTGAGGAGCTATCAGTGAAGGCATCAGGGAACTAGGCATCTAGGTCAATGATTCCATACAGATCTTCCATACAAGGCTGACTCTACCCTTATTATCAGCTTACCCAAATGATGAGACAATGTTCCCTTTGGTGCCCAGAGGCCCCATATGTACTTTGTCCCTTTTCCTTTACTTTAGGAATGACTTTAGAAATGACCCTATTTACTTTTCCACTTGAGTCTCTACTCTCACAGTTATCTGTGTGATATACATTAGCATCTGTAGTATCTTCTTTTCCATTGGTTCCTTCTTTCTGGCCTCCCCTATCTTAAAACAAAACAAAACAAAACATATTTTCTTGAGCCTGCAGCCCTTCTAGCTATCATCCACTCCCTTCTTCTTTTTGCTGCCAACTCCTCAAACATGTGGTCTACACACACAGCCTCCACTTCTTACCATCTGAAGTCACTGCAATCTGGCTTCCACCCCCACCACTCCACAAAAACTGCTCTCTTAAAGGTTACTGATGACCTTTTTCTTGTCAAATCCAATGGCCATTTCTCAGGCTTCATTCTCTTCAATCTTGCTGTTACTTTTGATACTGTTAACCACCCACTTTTTCTGGAGTTGACCCTCTGCTCTTCTCTCCCTGCACATACTGCCTCAGTGAGCTCATCCACCCTCATGACTTCAACTCTCTCTTCTATGCAGATGATTCTCAAAGCTTTATCTTCAGTCTCAACTTCTCACCAATTCTCCAATCCCATATGTTGTTTGAGTATGGAATATCTCTGCTTTGATGTTCCACTGTCATCTTAAAACTTATGCTTAAATTGAGCTTACTATCTTGGCCTTAAACCCACCCCATCCCACCCCACTACTCAGCTTTCTCATTTCCATCACTTGTACTATCAAAATTTCCAGACTTGTTGTCATCTTTAATTCTTCTCTCTCTTTGGTCTCCTTTGCCTAATCTGTTACCAAATACTATTTTTCCCACTTTGAAACATCTCTCAGATTTTCCTTTCCTCTCTATTTCCTCTGCCACTATTCATACTCTCTGTTCCTTCATGCTTAACAAACAAGCAGTTATTAAGCATCTACTATATCCTAGGCATTGTAGAGACAGGAAACCGAAACCAAAACAGTCTCTGCCTTCAAAGAGATTATATTCAACTGGGGAGGAAGGTGGTATATAGAACACTCAGGTTTTCATTTCCTTTTGCCTGGACCATTATTGACTATTGAAATGGTTGGTCTCTCTGTCTTCAATTTCTCCCTACGTTATTGCTCCCAGACACATTTCCCTAAAATAATGTTTTTGTGCCATTATTTCCTTGCTCAGTAACTTACCATTGTTTCTTACTCCTGTTAGAGCAAATTGAAACTCTTTTGTTTGATTTGAAGAGCCTTAATAATTTGGTCTCACCTTACTTATTCAAATATTGCCTTTATCTACAAACCCTCTGCTACAGTCAGACAAATTGCCTCTTTCCCTACAAAAGCTATGATTGTTCCAGGCAAAGTTAACAAACAGCATGAACAAAGACACTCCTGGAGGTGAGAAAATGAAATTCATGTTCAGACAACAGCCAATACTGTAGTCCAGTTTGGATAGAACACACGAAGGGGAATTGTGGAAAATAAGAAGAAAAAGGAAGTTTGGTGTCCAATGGACTTAATGCTAGGTTAAACAGCTTGAACTTTATTTTTTAGGCAAATAAAATCACTGAATGTTTTCAAGTGTAGGAGGGACAGACTCGGAATTGTAGTTTTAGAGGATTATCCTCACAGTGGTAAGTGGGATAGATTTTGAGGGGTGAGAGAGTACAGATGTAGAGATCACTTAAGAGTCAATCTTATTATTTATTTAAAAGGAATAGTAAGTTGTATATAATAGATTTATAATTTCATGTGAAATCATCTTTTTTATTATGTTTTGTCATAGAAATGCTTGTTTTATTCCATAAATTAAAAATTAAATAAATATATTTTTAAATTAAAAAAAAAAGAGTCTACTGCCAAAATCTAGGGATGAGGTTTAACAACCTAAACTGTAGCGGTAGAAGTCAGGAGAGAAAGGAAGTAGCAGAACCTCCAAGATTTGGTAACTGAGTAAAGGGGAAGGGAGGAGAGGAAGAAGGAAAACAACGAAGAACTTGGTTCATCTACAAAAAGTAGGAATCTTCACTTTAAAAAGTGGGATGGGGGGCTGATTTACCAATAATGCATGCGTTGCAGCTTTAACCAATATCACTATTTGGTAAGTGAACTCACAGGACCCAGGTTACCAATTATCTTGAATATCTGTGCCTTGCACAAAGGATTTAGAGCTGGAAATGAAATCATCTAGCCCCCTCCTTTTATAGATGAGAGAGATGAGGCCAAAAGTAGAGGACCTGCTCAAAGTCACGTAAGTAATAATTAGCCACACTATTTGTGACGCCAAATCCGGTTCTCTTCCTGATATTGACCATGCGACTTCCTCACCTAGGGGCTTAATAACTGTCTATTAAATTGAACTTGCTGAGTGCATGTCCATTTAAGGCTTTCATCTGAATCAGCTACCCTTCCCTTTTCTCACCATTTCTTCAGAACTATTCCCAGAAAGACACCACATTGGATGGTCAGCATCTGAAGATAAAGAAGGAAGAATAAGGTAATTTCTTTGCAGAGATCATTTTCTCCAGAGTAGCTTCAAGTATACAGCAAAAAAGAATGTGGGTGGTGTGGGGCAGAAGCAGGGCAGGTGGCTGCACAGCTGAGGGAATTTGGTCATCAATATGGCGACTGCAATATGACTTAGAAACCTTTTGAGTGTCAGGAGCTAGAGGAACAATTCTCCTTTTCAGGCCTGAATAAGGGTGACCACATTGGGCAGTGGAGGGGGGAAGAAAGAAGTTCCATGTACAGAAAGAGTACAATGTCAATAGTGTTCTCCTGGATGTGAAGAGAAGCATACTTATTAGTAGATCCTGCCAAAAAATCTTTTAAAAGAGAATGGCTGTCAAGGGTTAGTGCTACATAATAAGAATAAGGATGTTAAGCAACTCTAAGTGAGCAAATTTCAATATAATACACAAAGAATAAGCATCTGGTTCCTTTATGATTTGTAATGGAAAGTTGCTTCTATAATCGAGGGTTTAGTCACCTATCACTCTCAAGGTAATAGTTCTGAAGAAGGAAAAATGATGATATGTAGTACCTGCATTAGATATGTTCCACTTAGTCACAGAGGGCAGAACTAGAAGAAGTGGTATAGATCACAGAAGGGAAGATTTAGGTTTGACTTCCTAATACTTAGAACTATTAGGTTCCATTTCCCCATTTGATGGAGATCATAGGATCATGGATTCAGAACTGGAAGGGACTTTAGAGGCTATCTTATCCAAGCCTCTCATTTTATAGATGAGGCTACTGAAGGTCAGAGAGGTAGCCAAGATCATGCAAGTGGTAAGTAGCAGAACTGGAATTTGGATTTTAATCCACATACTCTGACTCCAAATCCAGCACTCTTTTGACAGTATCATTCTGCCTTTATATTGTAGAGAGAATTCAAGTTTAGGTATATATGATCTCTGATCTTTTTTTTTTTTTTAAATAGTGGTTTTTTTTTTCAGTTAAACTTTTATTTTTTCTCTGTCCCATCCCCCCCCCCCTTTGCAAAACAAAGAACAAGAAAAACAAAACCCTTGTAAGAAATATGCACAGCCTGGGAAACCCTTTCAGATCCAAGGTTCTGTGAATTCTGGGTTTAGACATAGTCATCATTGAGTTTGGAGAGTGCAGAACAGTGAAAGATGCAAGGTTATTGTTACCATTAGAACATCCCTTCTGAATGATGCTAACTGCAGGTTTATAGGTTCATAGTGATGGCAGTGGAGGTGAGGTGATAGCTTCCCAGGAGGTTTAAATTTCCACAACTACGATTTCCAAATCTGTTTCATACTTAAGTGGGATACTGAATTGGAGGAAGCAGGCAGGATAGACAATTTCTTCAAAAAAGATTTTCTAGAATTAAATGTGTTTCTTTGAAGGGGAAGGACAGAAACTATAAAATACCATTTTGCCCAACAGTTTCATGTACCAAGGAGGACATCTTGATTAAATACAAATTGAAGAAATTAAAACCATCCAGAAATTCACATCACCTAAAAGTCTTCCCACTTGACTTTCATTTAAAATGTGTCTTTACGTACTTAGACTTCCTCACCAAATTAGTAGCTGGAATAAATGTCAGCCAAGAGGAAGTATCCCCCTTTCGGTGCATAACAGAGAGATCTTTACCTTCTGACATGTTTCTGTGGAATTTATTCTCAGATAGAGACAGCACTGGAGCATTGATTCTCACATTCATATATGAATCATAGGAAATGGACATATGGAAGGAAAAGGGAGCATAGCAACAGGTGATGCTACACCAGACCCCACTAAAACCAACATGCAGCAAGACAAGAGGCCAGCCAAGAGGACCATCTGATACCCAGATGCCACTGCTGAAAAAATTCATTCCAAAGCTTGGCAGCAATTTCCTGCATCTGTCAAGTTAACCACATGAAAGACTATAGATTGACATGAAGAACCAGGCTGACAAAGAGGGCAGAAAAGAACACATCAAATGCTATAATCCTCAAGGGGATGTGGAGCCAAGAGAATGTTGCAAATGCATTCATTTGCTCAAGTGATCTGTGATTGTATTGCTCCTTACTAAAAGTGATGTCAAAGAAGAGTGAACTGTCTGCAGATGCACATTGAGATGATCTTAATTAGGTTTTCATAAAAACTTTTTCCCCCCAAAAAAGTGATTAAAAAAATTCTTCCCATTTGTAGAAAGCCCATTTCAAAACTCTTGTAGACAGAATGTTATTACCCCTTGACCCTTGATTCTCATTGTTAGGCACATATCCCAAAGAGATCAAAGAAAGAGGACAAAGGTCACATATGTACAAAAATATTTATAGCAGTTCTTGTTGTATGTTAAGGAACTGGAAACTAAGGAGGTGCCAACCTTTTGGGGAATAGCTAAACAAATCATGGTCTATGGATGTAATGGTATATTACTGCACCATAAGAAATGGAGAAATGGACAGTTTCATAGGAAACTGTGAAGACCTCTGTGAACTCATGTAGAATGAGGTGAACAGAACTAAGAGAACAATTTATATAATGACACCAATATCATGAAAAACAACAGCTTTGAAAGGCTTTAGAACTCTGAACAATGCAATGACAAATTCTAATTTTAAAAGGGCTGTCACATTTCCTAGGAGTAAGGAAACGGACTTAAATGAAGATTATGACATACCTTTTTATACATGGTCAATATGGGGATTTGTTCTGCTGAACTATGCATATTTGTTATAACAATTTGATTTTTTTTATTACTCAATTGAGGTAAAGAATTGGAAGGGAGAGAAAATAAATTGATGGGAAAAATAAAAATAAATTATAAATTTAAAAAACCAAGTAGGTATCCTTAGATTATTTTTCAAAGAGGTGCAGACTGAAAGTATTTCTCTCTACTAGGTAAAAAAGAGAAGACTGCAGATACACTCATAGAAAGGCCAATAAAAAAGTATATGCAAAAAACCTGAGAAATGGAGTAGGGGGAAGGGAGACGAAAGAAAAAGAGACAGGTGGCTACAAAATGGTTTAAAAATATTAGCACTCTCCCTGAATCCCTCTATCACTCTATGTCATTTTAAAGATGCTGTCATAAATGCTTAGGCAAGATACTGACTGAATTACTCTGATTGCTATCTTTACTCAAGAAATTTTTCCATTGAAATTAGAGGATTTCTGTCTATTCATGAAGGCTTCAAAAATCAATCTTCTTTGATATGTACCCAATGTTTATAATATAACTTTCGTTTCTCCTAAAACACAAGAGGATCTTTTTATTTCCTCTCAAAGCAGGTGTTTGAGGAGGTTTTCATCACTTTTTGGAAAGTATTAAAGCAACAGAACAATGTTTAACAATGAAATATCAGGTCTGTTTTAAGGCTTTCTTTACTTGAGTTTGTGGCTCTAACGATATCTACCAAAATTACCATGGCCTTTTATGCATGAGAATAAGACCAAGTTAAAAGCTAAGAGAATCAGGGGAGATGGGATTGGTGGAAGGAGTGGTAAAAATCCCATCAACTATTTGATAGTTGGGAAATTGAGGAATATAAATTTAGGCATTCTAAGATTGGTAAATTTTTACTGAAGGCTTTCACTAATCTCAGGTGGTGTTTTCTAATAATACACGAATTATTACAAACACATCATTTGGAAAAGCTTAGCCATTATCAAGGACATGTGACAACAATTTTATATATATAATATATGTATACATATATACATATGTGTGTGTATATATATATATATATATAAAATTTCCTTCAAAAAAAGGCTCATAATGCTGTTGTTCTCTCCAATTGTAATAGAGTTTAGCTTTCTGGTCTCCATACAGTTATTCCCTGCATCACATTTATTTATTACAAATAGCTATAGCTTTGTGCTTTTCCAAGTTAAATCATATCTGCATCACAATAACAGTTTAAAAAAGAAATTTTCTTATCTCATCAAGGCACATACAATCCCATAAAACACTACATGATTTCAATTGCTCTGGTAATCTAAATTTTTCCCCTATGTTTTCAAGGGTAGGCATGTGAAAATAGTTGGCAATTCCCCAGGATATCAGAACAAAAACAAGATAGTGCATGTTCTATTTTTATAAAGATTGCTTTAGATTTTTTTAACCACTCAATAACTGTATTGATTGTATTTAGCATGGGTTACTGAAGAGGAGAGTGTTCAGTCTAAGCATCTTATAGTAATTACATAGCAGCTAAAAAATTTTCAGTTTTCACAGCAGCAAAGTGAAATCATCTCTAGTTCGCATATAAGTGAAATGAAGTGCCTTCATCGAAATATCCCATTGTATTTATTAAAATAAATAAAATAAATTGTTTTACTTACTGAATTCAGTGAGAATGCCACATACCCTTCTCTAAACTATGAGGCTTTCTTTTTTTACTCTTAGAAAAAAAATTTAGTTAGAAAAATTTTCAAGAAAATGAAAGGAAAAGAATTTGAAGACTAAAAAATGTTGTCTATAATTCACACAGATATTTGTAAGGCCAAATTAAAAGAACCAAGCCTTAAGGTTCAAGATGAATTGATGGCATATTGCAGTTTTTAAAATAATAAATGAGGCAGAATATGGAAAATCTAAACAATTCTAATCAATTTCAGTTAAATAAATTTACATGCCTTAGGTGGAAAGGTTAAAAACATACCTTTAGCTTGTGCTCCTTTCTGTTGATAATGACGGCAGTGATTTGTTGGTCCATAAAGATAAGAATAGTACAAAGCAAAGCTGGAATCACAGCAGCAATCACTGTCCACCATGGATTTGGTCCCAATGGGGTAACAAACCAGCCACGGTCATCCCTAGTAGGCTGTATGAATTTTAAAATGTGTACTATTAATATGTAATAACGGCACCTATTCCTTTAGAGTCTTACAGAAGATACCAGGAAAACTGATGAGCTGGTCATTCAGTAAATAGAATTAAATATCATCTTCAGTACAAAGGATAAAAAAGCTACTCTAACATAAAGTTGAATTAAAATGTTATTGCATTAACTTTATAAATATCTTTTAACTATCAGTATTGATATATGCAGAAATTCCAATTAGAAATATCCAAAGGAAGTTTCTTTCAGTTTTTTTTTAATTTCCATGGGTCTTTTTTCTAATGGTGTATCCAATTTGTAGTAATGACTGGTAAATTTCATTTACCTCTCTGTCACTCTACACTTCTTAAATGTTCATGTAAATGAGGTGACAAACCCCTCCACAACAAAAATTACAGATGGACAAATAATACTATATAAATAAATAATAATTGGCATTTAAGCAGTGTTATAAATTTTACATAAATGTTTATATACTTCATTGGGGGAGAGGAAGAGAGGAGAGAAGGGGACAGGAGAGGAGGAGAGGGAAAAGGAGAGAAAAGAAGGTGAGAAGTGAGGAGGGGAGGGGAGAGTAGAGGAAGAAAGGGGAGAACAGATAAAAGGAGGGGAGAGGAAAGAGAAGAAGAGGGAAGGTGAGGGGAGGGTTTCACCTTGAAAACACTTGGAACTTTCAGTTTTGGAGATGGGATTCCAATGGCATAGTCAATTAAAACCATAGACAAAATAGTAAGAAAGACAGCGAAGTCACTCACTATGGATCGAACCTGGATGTAATGAAAAACAAAAAGTCATTTGGTGCAGTGAAGTATTATATATTGCCATATGAGTCAAAGAAAATGAAACTTATGGCAAATATTTTAAATGGAATTGAGAGCATAGAGCCACAAAATTCTATCATCACAGTTTATTATCCTTACATTCCCATCTAAAGTTAAACAAATATGTAAACAGTTTATAAACCAAAACATTGCTATAGACTATATGTAGATTAGAATTAGGATTATTAAGCTAGAATCAGAAGGGAACTTTGAGGCTATCTAGGCAATCCTGTTTGCCTCAGTTTCCTCATCTGTAAAACAAGCTGGAGAAAAAAATGGCAAACTACTTCAGTATCTTTGCCAAGAAAATCCCAAATGGGGTCATGAACAGTTGGACACAACTGAAACAACTGAACAATGACAACAACAACAGCAAAGTCAAACCCCCTTCATCTTATACATGAAGAAACTGAGACCTAGAAGTATCTTCTATGGGACACATCCCCACACCCCACCCCCACCCTACCTAAGCCCAAAGTTCCTTACGTCACAGATAGAAATATTTAAAAGTAGTTGGAACACAGTAGTGATAATGGTTGTATTCTAATTTAATATTTGTTTGATAATCTAAACCTTCTTGGTCTCTAAATGTGAACTTTCTGAAATTCAGAATAAGGTTAGATAGTCTGGATTTTCCCTGAAGTTCATGTCTCAATGTTGAAAATGCCTTTCAATATTTGAGAGGAGTTATGTAGTGAAGACACTAAGAAAATGGACGTGGAATTATAGGATTTTATAGTAGGAAGGAACTTGAGCACTCATCATGAGAGTGAGTATGGTACACAGAGCTCTGAATTTGGAATTAGAGGCTATAGATTCTGATCTTAATTTTGCAATTTACTACCTATGTGAGCTAGGGCAGATCACGTAAGAGCTCTGGGCATCAGTTTCCTCATTTACAAAATAAGGGGGATGGACTAGATTACCTCTAGAGTGCCTTCCAGCTCTAAATCTATGATCCTGGGATCTAGTTTAATCTCTTTCATTTCATAGATGGAGAAACTTAGGCCCATGAAATGACTTACCCAAGGGCATATAACTAGTGAGTGGCAGAGACAGGACTTGAATCTATTTCTAATGACTCTTAGCTTAGTCCTCTTTCCATTAGATTACGTATTTAGACCAATTCTAAACAGTTATAGAAAATGTTTAAAAATAATAATAGCTAGAATTTACATGGTGCTTTTAAGTTTGCAAAGTGATTTACAAATATCTCATTTAATCCTGATAACAATCTTCGAAGGTATGTGCTATTATTACTTTCAATTAATAGATGAGGAAACTGAGGCAAACAGAGATTTGTAACTTGCCCAAGGTTATACAGCTAGTGTGTGAGGCCAAATTTGAACTCAGATCTTCCTAAACTCAGAAGCTGAGAATATAATTATGTGCTACCACTGAGACTTATTTAGATGTTGCTGCTACTAAGGATGTTTCAATTAGTTCACCTGGTACATGAGGACAACAATGAGGATACGAAGAAACGGAAAGAGAACAGACACAATTAAAGGTGGACCTAGGATCCTGTTATGCATCTCTTTCGTAGAACATCGTAAATTAAAGCAGGACCTGACTTATGAAGGGCTGTCTTCAATGTACACCAAACACATGCAGTGGCTTTTGCTTTGGCTAAAAAGAAGGGTTACTCTATATTAGACGATAAAATTCAGCCTAAAAGAAAAATAAATCCTCCACCTTGGTAGGGGAAGGAGGTGGGGACCAAACAGAAGGCCTCTCTGGCAGGAATAGCACTTAAAGCATTTTCCCAGTCTGGAAATTTTGATTATCATCTTCAGCTCACCCCCTAAAGAGCTTGTTTTTGGCTGGATCAGACGTTATAGGTGTTACTTTGCTGCATTAAATATTGAACTAAGCTGTTTCTGTTTATTTTCGATTCTAAACATGCAGATGTAATTGGGGTGGGAGGAAGGGACTGACACTTCTTTTTGCATCCATTGCCTACAAATCTGAACAACATTCCAATAAGCCTTGCATCTTATATCAAGTAGAGCCTTACAGAGGTTCTATAAGGTCTCTGTTAGCCCCAAAGGGGATGGTGCATGATGGGTTATGAAACAGAACTGTATCTTAATACAGGCAAGGTGGGTAGGCAGCCACACAGGGTACAAGTAACCAGGGTATAGAGGAAGAAAGTTATAGTTGCCTGTCATTGGCATTTGGAAGTGGGAAAAGAGTGTATAGATGAAGCTCAGTCCAAATGTAACCGCCATTCCAACATAACATCTTTCATATTATATTGCCCATTACTAATGAAGAATATGACCAACGTACCTTTGTTGGAAAATACCGGCTGGTCTTGAATTGCTTCAATGTAGATGACAGGGTCACTGTGGAGAAGAACAAAATCACTGACCAAAAGAGGACATCTGGAACATATGGATGCTCATGTCCACAGGCTCTTCCAACATATTCTCCATGCAAAGAGTTACATTCCTGTTGAAGAGAATGGAAACAAATAGTGAAATTATGGAAACACTTGAGATTAGAACACACACATATACATATTTGATGTAGCTAGTTTTTGTTTAAAGGTCTTTTTAAAGGTTTTTGTTTAAAGCTTACATAGCATAAGCTCCCATTAGATTTTCTGAGGTATATAGCCTCTACTATCAGAGATCAATCTGAACATGAACATTCTTAAACTCTTTCCTTTTTAGGTCTAAGTTATAAATTCTTGTCATCTATTGTAAGTACGTAGGAGAACCTAAGGTTTATCAGTCAACAGGGATTTATTAAATGTTTGCCATGGTCTTGATACTATGCTAGGGAGAACTTGAAAACTAGTGGGAGAGGCAAAAGAAGCATACATAATAAAATTAGAAGATGAGGAAATATTGTGATTCAGAGGTGGGAGAGATCATTGCAGGCTAGAGTAGGTGGAGAAGATCTGATGGAAGAGGTAAGGACCTGAGCTGAAAAATGAAGACTAGATATATCAAGGAATAGAAAGGAAAATTGGAAGAGAAAATTTTCCCATTTTAGTAAGTATACCTATGATTTAAGATTAAATGTATTTCAAATGTGACTATAAGGATCTACCTGGATGGCTAAATCAGGAAAGTCATATTGATCTGATTGTGAAGAAATTAGATGCCAGACATAATTTGTCCATCAAGAGAAGTCAGTTATAAAAACCATAACATTTTCTCATTGTTCTATGGTTTCAGTTGGGAATGGCTAATAGCATTTCCTGGGAAATTAAGCATCAAGAACACGATGATCTTCCAGTTATTCCATTATCGCCCCCCAAAATATCTTGAAATTAACCACCACATTTTCAAATGAGCATCTTGTTTTCAAGGTATCCAAGATATCCTTGGTTCATAGACTGGCAGATAGTTAGAAAAGAAAAGGGCATTCAAGTTCATTTGGTCCAACTACTTAATTTTTCAGATGAGGAAACTAAGATTCAGGAAAGCTCAGTGACCTGTCCCAAATCACATAAAGCTAGTAAATGGAAGAGTACATGTAAGTGTGTTTTTCAGTGGTTCAGGAATGGGGCAAATCGTAGGGAAAATGCAGTAGAACACATGGTCACAGCAAAGAGAAAGTTGAATAATTTTCAAGCAAGCATCAGTGCCAGGTAGAAAAAGGTCAGAGAACAGGTTCATTAGAGCCATTTTCCAATTTTGGAATTAGGCAAGTGAGTGATAGAAGAATAGAGGGGAGATTAACAGGGAGAGAAGATGCATTTCAGTTACTGTTCCTTTACACAACTTCTTTGTCCAAACTTTTAATCCTACCAAGTAAAGAATTCCAATCCAATTCAACAAGCATTTATTAATAATAACAGAAAAAATAATTGCTAACATTTATATAGTCCTTTAAGATTTGCAGAACATTTTGTTAATCCCATTAGGCTTCAGCAAACCTGGGAGGTGGGTTACTGCTAGTAAATGTCTGTAGCAAGATACAAGTTCAGGTCCAATGCCCTATTCATTATGCTACAGTGTCCTCATATTAAGCACCTATTGTGTGTAAGGTGCAAGGAGAACAAAGAAAAAACAATATCCCAAAATCCCTGCACTCAAGGAAGCTGTAGTCTACTGGCACACCTTTTGATGGCAAATGTGTGTATCCAGTAGGGAGGAAGCTTGCCTAACTGCCTAAAACCCACTCTGGGGTCTGTCTCTCACTCATCATTACATATTTTTTATTTACGGTAATTGGCACATTATCAGAATTAAGCCATTTGAAAAAGCAAATCCAACGAAAGAATGTTGATACATTCAATTAATTAATTAATATGTAGAACAAGGCCAACATAAAGGAACAAACAAACAAAAAAGATTCTCTGTCCTGGTCTGCACATGAAGGGGCACTAACTGCCTGTGGAAGCACAAGGAGGCTAGAGTGGGTCTCTGTTCCACTTGAACCCCAGATCAATCCTTGCCTTAATGTTTCCCCCTGGGCCAGAACAATGCTGACAAATAGCCAATGAATACAAAAACCCACAATAGTTAAGAAAATCACCATCTGCATAAAGAGGATAGTGGTGGTGGGCGGTGTGTGTGTGTGTGTGTGTGTGTGTGTGTGTGTGTGTGTGTGTGTATGTGTTTGGGGGTGAGGGAGATCATATTGAATCATATGGGAAAATGATAACTTTGCATAGCACCTGCTAAGAAAAAACTAAAAAATGAGGTAGAGAAAAATGAAGACTTAAGCATGTTATTCCACCCAGCACATTTTGGCAATGATAGAAATTAGTCAGATTTTGGACCACTTAAACTTAGAGTGGGAAAAGCAATTAGACACAGGTACTATGAAGACACGCTCAGAGTACCAGATAGGAAAAATCTATTCTGCCTGTTATCCTCCATCATTGCTTCCTAGAATTTCCCAGGAAGGGAATAAATATTATAGTCTTTCTAATAACTCATTACACCATGAGGTGGCAGCAGAGTCCACAAAAATTTTCATTCTTCAGGAAAGGCTGAGAAATTCTTAAAAAGACCCCCACAGATTATGATGAAGAAATAAGGTACTCCAAAGTTTGATCTTTCTTTTGTTCAAGATGAAAAGGCTTGACATATAAATTCTCATTTGGGAACATGTTAAAGGTTTTAGCTTTCCTCTTTTCTGCTGAGCAGCTGAGGCAAATCTTTTCTTGAGTTGGTCTGTGTGGTACAAGCAGATCAGGAAAATTCTGTCCTCTCTGATTTATATCATAGAGCAGTTTGTAATTGTGAAGTCCTGTCAATTTTTACTTTCATAACATCTCTCTATGTCTTCCTCTCCTCTAACACCGCCACTATCCTGGCGCGGGCTCTCATCACCTCACACTTGGACTATTACAATAGCCTTTGAGTTGGTCTTCCTGCCTCAAATCTCTCCCCACTCCAGTCTATCCTCACTCATCAAAATGATGTTCTTAAAGCACAGGTCTGATCATGTTACTCTAATATTCAATAAACTCGAGTGACTCTCTGTTACCTCCAGGATCAAATGTAAAATCCTCTGGCTTTTAAATCACTGTATGACTTGGCACCTTCCTATCTTACCAGTCTTCTTATCCTTCCTCTTCCTCCATATACTCTGATCCAATGACACTGAACTCTTTGCTGTTTTTTCAATGAGATATTCCGATTCTGGACTCCTGGGAGTATTTTCATTGGCTGTTCTCAATGCCTGGAAAACTGTCTCCTCATCTCCACCTCCTGGATTCCCTGGACTTCTTCAAGTCCCAGCTAAAATTCCATTTTCTATGAGAAACCTTTTCTGATTCCCCTTAATAATAGCATCTTCCCTCTGTTGATTGTCTCCAAATTATCTTGTTTGTACATTGTTATTTGAATGTTGTCTCACCCATTAGAGCCTTTAGGGCAGGGACCATTGTTTTGGACTTTCTTTATATTCTCAGTGCTTAGCTTAGCAGTGTGCCTGGAACATAGTAGGTGCAGAATAAATGCTTATTGACTGACTAATGATACTTCAGCATGTCAATAACGAGTTGGTCCTTAGGAATATAGTATTCTATATCTACAAAAAGAAAACAAAAATACTCCAATTCAACAAATCTAGTAAGAACCTACTATGTATGAGGTACTGATCAGGGAAAACCATGATCCAATAGGAATCGTTACGCTCACAGTCACAAATAATCATAATATGTTAAGATAGAAAAACTTAGGAAAACTCAGTTATGTTATCTATCCCACATAAGCCTAGACCTCTCCAGAAATAAAGTTTGTTTTTTAGTTACCTGCAAGAGCTCTGCCCCCTTTCCCAAGGCAATTTCTCAAAGTGTAATGGAAAGATCAGTGGATTTTGGGGTCAGAAAATCTGGACTCGGATCCTGCCTCTATCACTTATTATGACCTGTGACCTTCAGCAAATCGTTTCAGCCTCTGGACTCAGTTTCCTTATCTGTAGAATGAGTAGGTTGGACTAGATTACCTCTGAAGTTCTTTCCAACTTTAAATCTGTGATTCTAAATACCTGTTATTTTCCAAACCACTCTAGTTGTTCTTAACCTCACTTGAACTTTGGTGAACAACAGGGACACAATGTAGTTAATAAAAAGCCACAATTTTGTCAATCACTTCAAACTCTTCTCTCTCAAAACTTTTGTAAGAATAGTTAAAAGTAGCAAAAGTGGACTAATATGTATATAAAGTGTTTTGTAATTCTTCAAGAACTATATAAAATAATAATGACAATCTTGATTGTTATATATTCTTTTCTGGATTCCTTTGCAAGTGAAAATGTTATTGAAATTCTGAAAGACGATCCTGCAGAAGAGAGGAAGACAAAGAGGAGGAGGATCTAAAGGCAGGAATAATTAATCCCGTCATTAGATTGTCTTGCTCATTCCTTCAAATGAAATGGTACACAGTAGGTAGTTAATAAATGCTTGTGTTCTTCCCCTTAAGTTCTTGGTTTAAAGTCCTTATACTCTTCTGCCTCTGTATTTTCTTTGGCTAGATCTTGATCTCTACTATGCATGTCATTTCACAAATGCCTTTTAACATGGTACAGTCAAAGTCTCATCCACTAAATTTACTTGATAAATTATACTTATTTATAGGAAACTGTAAATTTTATTTAGTTTACTCTCTGTGAATCTACTCAGATTGCAGAGCAGTGTGGCTTAAAAAAAATCATACAAACAACTCTAATCTGGGTTTATTTATATGTTTATATTAATTCCAGTCTACCTTTCTTCCTTTGAAGCACCATATTCTCCCCAAGCAAAAAAAAAAATGAATTTTGAGAATTAAAAAAGGAAACTATCAGCATGTTTGTTCATAGTTTTTTTCTACTTAATAAAGGGCTCAGACTACAACAGGTATATATAAAATAAATCTCCACTACCAAGGTCTTAATGTTAGAAAGTTTGAGTGTTGGTCATTCTTTTTTAGGAAGAAGGAATCAAATTTGGAACAAGTATGCTGGTCCCATTTATGTGTATCTGTAACTAGAGAACCTAAAGTTTTAACCAGGAGAAAAGACTTTGTCTAAGCCTGAAAATTGGAGAGAAACAATTATTTTACCCATCAACTAAAGTATCACGAAGGATACAAATAAGACATGGTCCCTTCCCTGAGGAACTTTGGAGATGGAGAAACCAGACATAAACATATGAAAAATTAAATAGCAATAAGTGAGATAATTAATGAAACAATGGAATACATTTAGGATTAGTTGTTAAATGAATGGAATAGACAATAATTCCAGAGAACTACTCCTGTCTGATAAGTTCTGTATAGATCTGGAACAGTACTTTGCCTTAAAATCTTCTGGATAATACTGATAGCATAGAGAAATCAACCCTTTAAGAAGATTATACACACACACACACACACACACACACACACACACACACACACACACATTCCTTTAAGGAAAACTGAGTATTTTCTTATGCTGTCTTTAAATCTAGACTTTTCAGAAATGAGAATACTTAGCCATTGTTTATCTTTTCTCATGGTGAAAAAGGCCATTTATGATGAAGAATAGCAATTATACATTGCAAAAAACTGCTTTTTGCTATTGAAAAATAATATGAAAATTTCTGCCAGAATGTTTATGCCTAGTGGGTGAACAAAAACAATTTAGATTTGCTTTGATTGGAAAATACTGTTCAGAGTATAATGTTTGACCCTCAAACTTATAATTCTTAAAAGGAACCATATGGTTATCTAGATTACTATAACTATAAGTCCTTCTTTCATAAGGTACTCTGCTGGACTGACTACTTTACATTTAATTATTATTCCTGTAATCATGTAGTATGGTTACTATCCAGAACATATAAAAGTCAGACCCATTGCTTTCACTGAAATTACATTATCCTTTAAAATCACAGGTGGAACTGTTTGGCTTTCAGTAAAATATAATTTGGACAGGTAATGCTATGTAGTGAATAGAGGGCTAACTCCCAAGAGAGGAAGACAAGTTCTGTCTCTGACACACACTATTTGTGTGACCACGGACAAGTCACTTAATGTCTCAGGGCCCCAGTCAATGCTCTTAAGCTTAAAAGTCAAAGGACAGTTGCCAGTCTATATTGAAGTAGTCAGTTTCCTTCTGGGAGTCCCTTAAACTGATGAAATTGTAGAATAGAACTGAAAAAAAAATACAAAATAGAAAAAAAAATCAGCTACAGATTGAAGATAGAAGAGTATAGAAAGTGAATATTCAGCAACAGTAATTCAACAGACAGTGATTAAGCATTCACAGTATGCAAAGTTCTGTATTACTTTACTTTGGGGGAGATAGAAAGTTTTAGGTAAGATGTAGCTCTTCCCTTCATAAATCTTACAGTAGGGGAATAACACAAACACAGAAAACTATAGTATACAATTGCATAATAAAAGTGTTAGAGAGTTGTGGAACAAAATGTTGATTGAGAATACTAATGGGGTGAGGAGGAAGGGAAAGGAAACAGGTGACATTTAAGTTGAATTTTAATGGATAAATTGGAATTTAACAGATGAGGACTGGGAAACAAGGGCATTTTAGACATAAGAACCACCATAGGTAAGGTTCAGAAGCAGGAGAGTTCAGATCGGATCATAAAGTATATGAAGAGAAGTGATAAAAGATGAGGCAAGGAAGGTAATATGAAATCAGTGTGTGTGTATGGGGGGAGGTTGGATATTTGAACTTTACTTAGTAGACAATTAGGAGCTACTAAAGACTTTTGAGCAGAAGAGTGACATTAATAGATTCATACAGAAGAATGTATATCCTAACAGCAGTGTGAAGGCTACATTAGAAGGAGGTAAAAAGTGGAACTGGGAAACTCATTAGGAGGCAACCGAAACAGCCTAGGTTGGTAATGATGAGAGCTTCTACTAGGGTGACAGCAGTCAGAATAGAGAGGAGAGGATGAATGTGAGAGATGTTACAGAGGTGAAATATACAGTATTTTAGAAATTGAATGTATACAAAGGGTGAAGGAGAGGGAAAAATCAAAGATAACACTACAGTTTTGTAGGAGACTAGGTGACTGACTATTGTCATGTAGAGAAATAGTGAAGAAAGAAGGAGAAACAGGTTTAGGAGGTAACACAGTGACCCAGTGGGACATCCAGAAAGAGACAGAGATGTCCTGGGAGCATCTAGGGATGCAGGTGTGGAGATCATAAGAGAAAGAAAACAGCCAGCCTTGAGGGACAGCATTAGACTTGGGATCAGGGAGATCTGGGTTCAAATTCCACCTTATACACTCATTAGCTGGGTGACCCTAGTCAAGTCTTTTAACCTCTCTGTGCCTCAGTTTCCTTATCTGTAAAGTGTGGGGGTTGGACTTGATGCCTTTAAGGTCCCCTCTTCCAGCTCTAAATCTATGATCCTATGATCTTTTATGCTATGACAAAGAAAAGAAGACAGATGGTTGTGAGGGAAAACTGTGAAATACAGTTGGGTGGAGACAGAATTTTTAAAAAATATATACCATGAAATGGGACAGGTACACATACAAAGCCACACACAACAGACCAGAAGAAATGGTAATGGGGAAGCAGATACGCTGTGGTCCAACCAGTGGTTTCCTGACCCTAATAGCTTCCTTCCCCTTTTCAATCTGACTGGCCCCAGCTTCCCTGATACAGCTTCCTGGTCTGGGGGTACAAAAGATCCCAACCTTGAGTGGTCTCCATTGACATCAGTCCTACTACACATGAAAATCCCATTTTCATATCTTGCCCTTTATTGTAGGAGGTTCTTATTAAGAAAGGTATCCCAATTATCTTTTCAATCATTCCCTTGGCACATTTGACCCAAAATACATAGCAGTTGGCTTTATTATTCCATCTCCTTTGGTACATCGCTATAGAAATTATTTGAGCAGACTGCCATAACAGACAAACCTTTCTGCTGCCCACGGCTAGTATTGAGAGAATGCTGCAAACAACATTTCAGCAGCTAAACTGAGATGTTAACAAAGCATCCCCTCCCCTCAGTGTAGCCTGAACAGCTGGAGAAATATTGGGTGGGGGTGAGGTGGGGAGGGGAATTTAAAATAAAAGCTTATAGATTCTTTCCACACAAGGCAGCTTTGGTTTTGCCATCTGGTAGAATTTAGGTCAAACCCGTTGTTGTCATTAAATGTGTTTTGACTTAATCTCAGTCATAGTCCCTTGTTGTTCATATGTAAATTTGTCTTCAGAGTAAAGGCACAATGAGACTCAGTCCTATTTCTCACATGAGCATGTACATGATGATGATAAACCAATAACTAGTTCATTAAAATGTAACTGAAATTGCTCAGGTTTAAAAATCTTTCTGCATTTCTCTAATGACACACATATTTTATTCTTGTTGTCATTTCTAAATCTTAGGAGAAATGACTGGTTTCAAATTTTAACAACAGTTCCGTCCCTCCCAAAAAATGATAATATTCATGCTCATATTAATCTTTCAATATTTCACTTACTGACACAGTTAAGTTCTTCCAAATTATGTCAGAGGCAGAGATATTGAATTCTCTCCATTCCTTCAAGGTATCATTGCTAGGATTATGTGGTTCCACACAGTTACATCTGAAAAGGCAAAAAAGTATTTCTTTTTCATTTATAAGTTTTTATTTATCAGCAAATGTTAAATTAGACTGTCTGTACATAGGCACTTCTGCTCACTTGAGCCTAATCGAGTATTTTTGATTCTCCTGTCTGTTGTCCTTTCTCTCCTTCTACTTCTAGAAAACAGGGCAGGCAATTCAATTAGGCAGAATCCAATCTGATTCAACAAATATTTATTGAATATATGAATAAGGCAATGTGATTGGTAATGAGGGAAAAACAAGATAAATCAGAGTATCCAGGTCCTCAAGAAGCTTACTGTTTATGATTCAAGGCACATGCTGCTCCTTCTCCATCTGGAAAATTATATTTAAAAATCTAGGTTGCCTCAATGTCCACCGAGTCAATTTCTGATGCCCCACTAGGCTCAGTCAAACCCTGGCAGACCTGATAGGCACCATTTGCTTTGAAATTCCCCAGCCAAGGACAATCAAAGGCAGCTCAAAGATGAAGCCATATCTTGATTTTTTTTCCTCCATGTTTTTCAATGTAACATGCTATTTATTCAAATAATAAAATCCAAGCATATCACACTACAGAAAATATATAGGTGAGCTTTTTTCAAAGTCCCATTATTATAAACTTCATTTAATAGAGAAAACCAGACAGGTATTGATTAAAATGCCACAGTTGAGATACAGCTAGAATGTAAGGAGTGTCAGTATGCAGTGTTCTTCCAGTTGAGCCTTTGGGGAGGGTCAATTAATCATTCAACCAAAGTTCTTTGATTGTTTACCTTATTAGGTGCCTTGAGGGACACAAGAAGATAATGATGCATTCTCTGCTTTTGGAGAACCTTCCAGTTTGTCACAGAATCATGGAATCCGACAGTTTTAAATGATCTTGGAGGACATCTAATCCAACTATACTTAACTGAAAATCCCCTTTAGGTTGCCACTTACAAGGTATAAGCCTCTAGGAAGTGGGAATTCAGCACTCTCCTTCCCCCTGCCTTGCCCCCACATCAAGCCTTAATCTTCTTTGTAGCTTCAATTTATTATTCCTAGTTCTGCACTCTGGAGACAAGAACAAATACAACTCCCCTTCCCCAGGCAGCCTTTCAAATAACTGAAATCTGCCCTCATGTGTCCTCTATTCTCTAGGCAAAACATCCCTAATTCTTTACCCTATAGTTTCCCTTCTATGGGCCAATGCCCTTCCTCAGCTGTGGCACTCTTACCTCCCTCATTACAGCTGCTGAATCTCTCTTAATGAATACTAGAATAGAATTAATTGGGAAATGGGGTTGCATGTACATCAAAGATGATCTAACAAGAAAAAATATAGGCACTTCTAAATTCCAAATGTGTTGCTTTCCAAAAGCTTAGTTGTAAATTGGTTGCTTGGAAATGAAGGTGCATTTCCCATGATAAAAATCATGCTATAAATGTTACTTATCTTTCCCAGACAAACCCCTATTTAATCCATTAGGTAATTGAATTATATTATGCCAATGAGATCATGCCACACAAAATTTAATTGAAAGAACTGGGGGTGTTTAGTATAAAGGCAATGGCAGAAGAGCACAAGCTCTGTTAGGTCCTAAGAAACTAGAAAGGCCCCCATGGTGGATCAGTCTAGTCAGATTTATTTGTTGTCTATGGGGACAACTTAGCTAATTTCAGATTGGCTGATGGTTGATCATTCGATGATGGGTTTTTTTTTGGTCACAGTGACTCATAAAACTCCTATTAAAGCATTGGGTGGCTGTGATCTTTATTTGTGGAGTGAGTGCCCAAACTTATGAAATCACAGGTTGTCTGAAGTAGAGAAAGGGAGGTAGTGCATTCCAAAATGGGAGAAATGTATGAGGAACAAATGGGGGAAAGCATATGGTGTGCTCAGAAGATAATGGATATTCCAGAATCGCAGCATTTGAGAGCTATAAGGGACGTCAGCAGCCATCCAGTCCAACCCATATAAGAAAGGAATCCCTATTATAACACACCTGACAAGTGGTAGCCTCATTTAGCCTCTGCTTGAAGACCTCCAAAGGGAGGAACTCACAAAACCTCAAGGCAGCCTATCCTACTTTTGGGTAGATTTAATGGCTCAGAAGATTTTGTTGATATCAAGCCTAAATTTGATTCTTTTAACATCTACCCATGACTCCTACTTCTTCACTCGGTAGCCAAATAGAACTAGTTTAACTTCTTAAATGCCTAAAGGAAGCTTTTATGATACCCTGAGTCTCCAGATCAGAATCCTTATTTCCTTCAACTGATTCTCATTTGACATAGCCTCAAGGCCCTTCACTACTCTGGTTGCCCACCTAATGCCACTCTCTACCTTAAATTGTCCTATCTAGAACTGTACACTTTACTCTGGATGAAATCTGAGTATGCACAGTCAGTAAGACTATCACCTCCTTATTTCTGGAAGCTTTCTTTTCAACGAACAAGTATTTATTTTCTCCCCCTCCAAAAAAATCCCCAAACAAACCAAAATCTATATAACAGATGTGCAAAATAAAAAATAAATCCCCACATTGGCCAAGTCCAAAAATATGCATTTTATTAAGCATATTTAGTTCATCATCTATATCTCAGGAGGTAGACAGTATGCTTCATCATTGGTCCTATTGTGGTATAAGAAATGCTGCAACAAATGGTTTCAGAAAAATCTAGGAGGATTTATATTAACTGATGCAGAGGGAATTGAGCAGAATCAGGAGAACAATTTATACTATAACAATGTCATAAAAGTGAACAACTTTGTAAGACTTCATAACTCTAATCAACACAATGACCAATCATGATTCTTGCTGATATTTTTTTGAATGAGGTCCAAGATTTCATATTTTTTTGGCTGCTACATCACAATGCTCACTCACATTGAGCTTGGAGTCTATTAAAACACCTAGATCGTTTTTTTTGGAACAACTGCTATCTAATCCCTGTGAAGTTGATTTTGAATTTCATCTTACTGAATTCATCCCAATGCTCTAGGCTGTCAAGATTTTTGGGGGTCATGTTTTCATTAGCTAGGGGTGTTATCCCTCCTTGGTTTGTGCCATCTGGAAATTCCATTTATGCCTTCACCCAAGTCACTGGATGCCTTTATACAAGTCAGTTTGGACTGAAATAAGTGGGCTATAAGTCTAGAAAGGAAAGCTGTGACTAGAATATGGAGGACTTAAATTTCAGCCTGAAGTGTCTGGTCTTTATCCTTTAGGCAATGGGGAGTCATTGAAGATTTTAAAACAAGTTAGGGATGAAACTTGCATTTCATTAAGGTCAATCTGGTAGTGGTTTGCAGGATAAAGTGTCGCAGGGTTAAATGACCACAGTCCAGAAGGAAGGTTAAAAAGATATATCAATAGTCTAGACATAAAGTGATAGGAGATCCAACTAAAGTGGTAGTAATAAGGATGAAAAGAAAAGAGAGAAGAGAGAGACATTGGAAAATGACTAGATATGGGCAAAAAGGGGAAAGAAGAGTCAATGATTTCTCTTGGGTTTAAGGCTGGGAGCCTGGGAGATTAGTAGTGTCATTAACAAAAAGAGCCTAGAGGAGAAAAAATGTTTGGTTCTAGACAAAATATGGATTTTTAATTTTTTTTTGGAGCTAGAAGGATATGAGAAAGTATTTGGGGGCAAGTAGAAGAGATGAAAAGAAGACAAAGAAGAAAGTTAAAGAGATGGCAGGCTAACTAGAAGGACAACATGGTATATAGTGGAAAGCGCACTGGAATTGTAATCAGAGGATGAGTTTTTCAATTCCAGCTCTGCTTTTGCTATGGGTGTTACTTTGAAAAAGTCAGTTAACCTCTCTGAGTTCCAGTTTCTTCATCTTCAAAGAAATGAAAAGCTTAGGCTGTATTAGAATATCAAAGGTTCATTGCAGCTCTAATTTCTAAGATCAATGTCACAAAAGGCAAGTTAGTAAAGAATTTCAGTAAGGAGGAGATAGCCAACAATGGTAAATGTCACAGGTTCTTTGAGAAATCTGAAGACTGAGAGAAGACTCTCAATAAAAAGGATCATCAGTAAGGGTAGTTTCAGTAGAATTGAGGGTGGGGGTGGGGACAGAAGCCATACTGCAAGAATGTGTAGGTTAAGCAATGAGTAGGTTGTGAGGAAATGAAGGTGGTAGGTGAGACCTCTAATTCAAGAAGTTTGGCAGTGAAAGGAAGGTGAGAAATGGGACTTTAATTAAGGGAACAGAGGGTCAAGTAAATTTGTTATGCTTATGCTGTTTTCATTATTTTTTAATGGTCTTTCTGCTTTCAATCTTTCCCCCCTTTCAGTGTTTCCTCCACATAGCTGCCAAAATAGATTCTGTTCAAAAATGTCCAGTAGCCCTCTTTTACTTCCAAAATAAAATAAAACTCCTCAGCCTGGCATTTAAAGAGTAGTAATATGGCTACAATCTACTTTTCCAGACTTATTACATATTATTGTTTCACAATTCAATGTTCCAGGCAAAATGAACTCCCTCTTCAAGAAGACTTGCCCACATCCTGTCCCATCTTCTTTAGCAGATTGCCCTACTAGCATCCTCCCCTATACTAACCTTCAATCTCTATCTATCCACTGGCTCCCTTGCTACTATTTTCAAACACACTCATGCCTCCCCCATCTTTAAAAGACCCTTGCTAGATCCAACCATCGCCACTAGCTATCATCAGATATGTCTCCTTCCCCCTCCCCTCTTGGCTAAATTCCTTGAGAAAGCCATATATACTAGATGTTCCTATAGCCTTCTCTTGTCTTTCTCTTCTAAACTCTCTGTAATCTGGCTCTTACTTTATTTTACTAAAGCTGCTCTCTCCAGAGTCATCAATGATCCCTTAGTTGCGAAATCAACTAACCTTTTCCTAATCCTCATCTTTCCTGATCTCTCTTCAGCATCTGATGCTGTTGGTCACTTATTTCTTCTTGGACACTCTCTCCTCTTTAGGCTTTCATGCTGCTGCTCTCTCTGAGTTCTCTTCCTACTTGTCTGATTGCTCTTTCTTAGTCTCCTTTGCTGGATCTTCATCCAGGTCAGCCCTACTAGCTGTGGATTTTCTCCTGGGATCTGTCCTGGACCCTCTCTTCTTTTCCTATACTATTTCACTAGATGATAACAGCTCACATGGGTTGGCAATGATTCCCAGATCCATACATCCAGCCTTTGTCTCTTGAATGCCAGTCACACATCCCAATTGCCCTTTAGAGATCTCAATCTGGATATCCTGTAGGCATTTCAAACTCAACACATTCAATTAAGAATTTCTTACCTTTTCTCCCTAAATATTCTGCTCTTCACAATCTTCCTATTTTTGTCAAGGTCTCAACAATCCTCCAGACTCCTAACTTCTGTGTCATCCTGTACTCTTCATTTTTCCCACATTCCATTTATCCAGTAGTCAAATTTCATCATTTCTACCTTTATAACGTCTATTGAATATAACCTGTTATCTCTGCTCAAACAGCTAGTATCCTAATACAATCCCTCCTCTCATCTCTCACCTCTCATTTAAACTCTTTCGATAGTCTACTAATGATCTCTTTGCCTCAAGGGTCTCCCCTCTCCAGTCTATCCTCCCCTCTCCAGTTACCCCTGTGATTTTCTTAAAGCTCAGATCTGATATCATCTTCTCTTGTATTCAGGGTGGAAGCGGGGAAGGGAACAGGCATTTATTAAGTGCTTACTACCATTTACAAATATTATTTCATTTGATCCTCACAAGAGCCTTGTGAGATAGATGCTATTATTATCTCCATTTTACAATCAAGAAACTGAAGTAGATGGAGGTCAAGTGACTTGGCCAGGATCACACAGCTAGTAAGTACCTGAAGCCAGATCTGTATGATGATGACTCTGGGTTCTCCAAGTCTATGCTAGCAGAGTGAAAGTACTGGCAGGTTCCCTCTAGCTAGAGAGGTCTGAGGTACTGCCTTTATGTCTTAGGTGGGGAAGAGTGACCAGGGTATCGAATTCAGAGTGCTGGTCTCTGCGTACAAGACCTGACTTCTAATCCTGCCTTGGTCACCTTCTAATTGTGAAGCACTTAACAGTGCTGGCTCATAGTAAGCACTGTATAAATTTTAGCTATAATAACAACAATAATAATTATTATAATAGCTATCATTGACACAGTACTTCAAAGTTTTCAAAGTGATTTACATTGGTTATTTCTAGTACCTGACACAGGATTTAAACTCAGGTCTTCCAGACTCCAAGTCCAACACTGTGCCTCCTAGTCGCCTCTAATTACTTATTAGTTGTGAGATGCTCAGCAAGTTCCTTCACCTCTGTTAGCCTCAGTTTCTTCAGCTGTAAAAGTCATAATAATACCACCTACCTCACAGGATTATTGTGAGGATCAGATGAGATAGTGTATGTAAAGCACTTCACAAATCCTAAAGCTATATATATATATATATATAAATACTAGCTAATATTACTGTTTGAGAAAGAGATAGCTTAGTTTAGGGACAGCTATCACCATATTGGCCAATCTTTTTTTTTTTAATCACTATAACTATCAAGTTTGGATTGTATAATTTTAGATTTAGAGCTAGAAGGGAATTGAGAGATCCAGTTTGACACCCTTATTTTACAGATGGGGAATACTGAAGTTAAATGACTTGCCCAAGGTCACGTAAAGCAGCAAAGCATTATTCGAACCTTTATTCTCTAACTCTACTGTGTCAATGGAGGGAGTTTTCACATTGATAAAATCCAAAGTACTAAAGTGCCATCCATAAAAATCACTGAATATTTTTTTCCCAGTTAGACTAGAACCCATGACCAATGAACTCCCATTCTGCTTTGTGAAGTTTTAATTTCCATGTCTCTTTGCACAGTATTGTGTAGAGGACTCCTCCTTTTCTTCTACCTTTCAAAGCTCAAAATCCTAGGTTTAAGATTGGAAGCTTGGAAGAGTCATCGAACCCTTCCTAGACTTTGATTACGTGTTTGGCACAGGTGAATTGTCCTAAGAGTGTGATTTACATGCAGTGTTCATGCAAAACCATGAACATTGTTGTTCTCTCCTACAACAGCACAGATGATAGATTTCCTCTCTGCTAGAGGAGATTTATAGGCTCTAGTGTTATGTAAGAATTTTGAAAAATGGCTACGGGCCAATCTGTTCCAAAGCTCAGCCAATGGCTGTGTGCCTATAATGGTTTCAGGAAAAGCCATTGGCTTTTTGAGATTGTATGTCTTAAGATTTTAATTGAAGTTAAGCTAGATTCAGAAATAGGTAATAAAATGAGATAAAATCTCTCTTCCCTGCACTTGCATCTATGCTATTGTGTTCTGTCCAAAATTAAATAAAAGAGGTAGAATTAAAACAAGAGTGATGAGATAAGAGTTGAACTGGGCAGAGTTTTTTTTCTGTTGGCTCCAGTTTGAATACTGTCTTATACCAGGGATAAAGTAATGCCTGCCACTAATGTAACTGGAATGGAATAGCCAGCCCATCTTTACCCAAGACACAGCATTACTTTGCTGGCCAAATTTTAAAACAGCACCAAAAGACATCCATAATTTGTACATGGTGGTATTGTTTGATGCAAGATCTGCCAAACAGAAGCCTCACTATTCGTTACTGTCTGGAGAAAAGCCAGTGCCTTAATACGCAGTCATCTTGATTGCACAAATGGCTACAGGATGATTAGGTAAGCATCTTAATTAAAAGTCCTAGCTTAGGAAGTCATTGCTTTTATTTCAAGACATAATGGAGGAGATGAATCCTCTTATTAGGGAAAGGCCCTTTGTTGTCTTTTCTGGAAGAGAAAATTGAGTAGAACTACTGTCAGTGTGTCATTATCACTGACGTTAGTCCCTGCATGGCATGATGCTCTCCATTTGCCTTTGTGACTATTATCAGAATCTTCCTGTTTTGGATGAACAGTTCCTTTGTAACCTTTTTTCAAAGCCTCTTTTGTGATAAAAATAGTCACTTTAGTACTCTACATTAAGTTTGCTGTTAGAACAGGTCAAAAAACCCTTCTAGCATGGTTTGGTTATCACTGTTAGGCTCATTATCATCATATGGTATTCCAAATCGCCCACATGCACATGAACCACGAAAAGAAATCAAGCATGGTCCTTTGAATTCCAAATACTTAGAGTAGTGGTTCTCAGACTTTCCTCTCCATTACCGCACAGTATTCTTTGCCCTGAGAAAAGGTGACACACTGGATGCTTAAGTTGGCAAAGAAGAATGGCTCCTAGGAAGTCAGGTCTCAACTCATTAGCCTAGTCTTAGGATTCCTTTGCCTCTTCGTCCATTGAGCTCCCCCTTTCCTCTCCTCTTTCTTTACTCCCAAGTTTTTCCATCAAATGAGGTGGTTTTGTGCCTCCTTAAATAGAATTGCTATATTGACCTTCCCCACACCATGCAGGAAAAAACAAACAAACAAATGTTTTTCTCTGTTTGGGCTCTGATGATTCATAACATTAACTGCAGAATCAAAAGGAGTTGAATTTATGGTGGAGGCCAAAGCAAGGAGTTTCTAATTTGTGGAGTTTCAAATGGATGTGTGGAGGGCAAAAACAGTGGCACAGAAGTATGTCATGGTCCTCCCTTTGAGAATCACCTCTTACAATCTCCAAATACAGACTATAACATGCAAGAAGAAAAAGTCTCTTTGCAAATTCTCCAAACATGGCAGCAGAATATCACTGTTACCAGCACCAATACATATTAAATATATTAGAAAGAGCTGTCTTCCCTTCAATTTCTTTTCCAAATTACATGACCATTGGAGACATCACTATTTTCTTGATCCTCCAGACTCATCATTTTGTAATGATTCTCAAGTCTAATCTCTCTCTTCATCCATCTGTCCATCTATTTATCTATCTATCCATTCATCCAGCCATATATCCATTTATTCCAGAATATTTTTAAGCACTCTCATCTGCATAGCATTGTAGTAGGTGGGTGAGGACTAAAACAAACAGAGAATACAGTCTCTGCCTTGAAGGGGCATCCAATTTAGGGGAGCTTTTGATATTTTCCTCTCTATATCTGACCTGTCCATAGTTCTGCCAATACTTCTTATGTCAAGTCAACAAAAATTTATTAAGTGCCTACTATATGCCAAATACTCTGCTAAGCACTGAGGATAGAAAGGCAAAAACCCAACAAATAATCAAATCAAAACAAAAAAAAAACCTACTTCCTGCCCTCAAGGAGCTAACAATCTAATGGGGGAGGGAACACAAAATGCCCAACAACTATGTGCAAATAAGATACATATAGGATAAATTGAAGATAATCTCAGAGGGAAGGAAGTATGGTCTGTGAAAGGCTTCTTGATATATTTCATTTATATATGTATATATATTTCATATATAAGTATCTGTATGTATGTGTGTATACTCATTTTCTTTCCATTTTACTAGTGAGAGTATAATTTCAGGCCTTAATCATTTCATGTCTAGACTATTGCCTTCTTGATGGACTTCCTGGGATCATTTCCAATATATCCAGTTCTTCCTGAAAATTTGCTATTGCCTTCCAGTCTCCTGTGATAAAGTCTCAATTATGAGTTTTGAAGCATTTCGACAATGATCCCCAGCAATTACCTCCCACACTAAGATTCTGTGATTACTTCACCGTTCCCTTCTCTTACTGTGACATGTTTGTGAAGAGTTTTCATTAAGGAATTAAGGAAATGGAAAAACATGGAGATGTGTTGTACAAGCAAAATCAATAGAAACAGAATGCACAAATAAGCCAGGGTATCAGAATTCCTACACTGAAAGAAGACTATTTACTATTCTCAAAATATATTTTGTCTTGCCTAGTCCCTGAAAATTGGCCCATGCCTTTGTCTTCACTTGTAAAATCAGGGCAGGTTCTCTGGAATGTGATTTGGACACCAAGACTTCTTCTGTACACATGGTACTTTCTGTTCTGCATTGGATCTGAACTTCCTACAATCAAACCCACTCTTTTGGGTTAGGCCACTATTAACTGATTTACTCAAATTCATTCACACAAAGTTATGGCAGAGCCAGAATTAGAATTCAGGTAATAAAACCTTATGTTGGTGCTCATTCTCTCAAGTTAGGTATTATAGTGGATAGAGTGTTGGACTTGAAATAAAAAAGATCTGAATTCAAATCCTATCTCAGACATTTACTTGGCATGTTACTCGGGACAAACCATTTAACCTCTCTTGGCTTCAGTTTCCTCATCTGTAAAATGAGGATAATAATAATACTTTACAGAGTTGTTGTTAGGATCAAATGGAGTAACATATGTGAAGTGCTTTATAAACCTTAAAGTTCTATATAAAACTATGAAATATTAAGCAAAGCCACTGCCTGATTTCCTTAAAGGAGAATAGATGCAGAACTCTAATGTGATATAGCATAACTCATCTCTAGACAAGGCTCTTCCTCCTTACCCCAGAGGTGACTGCCCATGTGATGTGATTTTAGTGGTATGCTAGGATCCTACATGCTTAGCTACCCTTGGTAAATTTTGAATACTCCTTATTGTAGGAATCAAATACTTGAAAAAAAGAAGTAATAATTCATCACTTCCCAACTCAGTTCTTGCCAGAAATAAGGTAATGAAAAGTATGTGGGAAGTGGGGCAGGAGAAGGAAGTGAAATAGTCCATGTAACTGGACTCTTAATGGGGTTAGAGTTGATGTGTTAATTGATTTTCTGAACTCTATTTTCTCCTTTAAAATTTCTTTTGTTCCAAGGGATCTTGCCAGATAAAGGAGAGGAGAAGGATACATTTGGAAATAAAGGTAAACTGTCAAAACTTATCTGTCCCTAAAAAGGGGTAGCACATCCCACTCCATATACCTCAATGAATAACAGATTTGAACATAAAAAGAAAACTATAAAAAGATGGGAGAATATCTCATAATGCACTTATCTCAGTTCCGGAGAAGAAATGCATTTTTCTTCCTCTTAAACAAGTAAAAAAATTATTAGGGACAAGATAAATGAGTTTGGTTACATTAAAAAAAATTCCTGTACAATAAATCATATATAATGAAATATTAAAAAAGAAAAATCGGTGGAGAAAATATTTGTAGCAAATGCCATTGATAAAAAGGTGACACCTAAAACACATAAGGAACTACCAAAAGTTTATAAGCTTTATTCCTAATCCAATTCACAGTAGTCAAAGGATATTAATAGAGAAATTTTAAAAGGGGAAATGTAAACATTTGAAAAATAATCAACCTAACTTTGAAGATATGTAAATTAAAACAACTTGGAGGTGCACCTTATACTCATAAAATTGGCCAAAATAATTAAAACCAATGAAACTTAAAAGTAGGTGAGGTTATGGAGAAACAGGTCCACTATTCATTGTTTTTGAAACTGCACACTTATAGAATTTTTCTGTAATACAATCTGGCAGCACACAGCATAAGGTGTTTTTGCTCTTCTGTTTTTAGTTTTTCCATATAATTTTAAAAAATATCTATTGATATTTTGTTTTTTCATCACCATTTCCAAATATATCGCTCTCCCCTCCCCAACACATAGTAAGCCATCCTAGGTAACAAAGATTTTTTAAAAGAGAAAAAAAATAGTTCAAAAAACCAATTACATCAATTTGTGTCTGAGAGTATATACAATTTTCCATAGTCCCCCACATCTGCAAGCAAGGTTTTGAATTGCATTTCCTCTGTTCTTCTCTAGGCCAACTTGCTCATTATAATTAGAGTTTTGTTGTTTTGTTGCTGTTCTTTCCATTTACAGTGTTGTAGTCATCGTGCCTATCATTTTTGGCATTCTGCTTACTTCACTCAGCACACAGTAAATATTACTGAAACAATCAGACCCTTTGTCTCAATCATTTTATTGTGGACAATATACCTGGGTTGTATTTTAAAAAGAATCATCTGTCCAAAATCTTTCATAACAGCATCACTTGAAATCCACCACTCCCTCTCAAAAATGCACCCCAAATCTGAAAACAACCTAAATTTATCTAACAATATAAAAATGATTCAATAAATATGTTACATTAAGGTCATCGAATACAATTAAGATCTACAAGTATGAGGAACATAGGGACATCTGGAAAGGGTTTTATGAAATAATGCAAATCAAAGAAAGCAGGACCAGAAAAAGAGTTGCTACCATCTGTGACCACGTAAAAGGAAAGATGAATGGGGATGAATGGTCAAAACATCCTGAGAGAGACATAGAGGATGTGGCTGAAAAGTTATTGTTGCATTTTATGTATCCAGTGAAACTATATTAAAATGCAATGAGTTGTAAACTATTTTTTCCCTTTTAAAATTCTTTGTAATAAGGATGTTTCTCTGAGGGAGCAATGGGGAGAGGGATAAATGTATTGGAAAATGTAACTAACAGAAAAACAAATTATATCAATACATTTTTTCAAATTAAAATTAGCTGATAAGTAAGGTTAATTGATTGTAGTGATGTTTAATATTCTTACAACAAATCATTTTTTAAAGTGTATCCTTTAAACAAACAACCAATCAGGGATAAGCAGGAATAAAGAAGATGCTTTTGGCACTTAGAGGAGGGAGGGATTGCTTTAGGGCAAGGAAGAAGGTAATTACAAGTGACCTGGCTAAACTGGAAATAATGAGAAGTGCATAAGGACACAAAGGACATATAATCTCCCTTATGGCCATTCTTTACTCTGGAAGCCACGTTAGAGGAAACAGAAGCCATACAGCAGGGGCTATGCGGTTCTTCTCAGATAGGCAGAGAAGCATCTATATTCACTCCTCTTTTTATGGTAGGCTCTGCAGTCTCATGCCAAGCTACTTACAATCAATCAAGTCTATGATAATTACATTCCATCTTTTCTATAAGAATGCTTTTTTAAAAAAGAATGCTTATGAATTTGTGATTCTAAGTTATTGCTGACAACCACATTCTCAATTAGTAGGTATTATCTTTGTAGGTTTCTGCATTTGTATTTAGCCAGAAACTTCTCTGAAAGTTCATGTGGTAGTTAAGATTTTAGTATTAACTTTCCCCTCTCATTTAAGCAGTTTTTTGTGTGCTAAGAGGGTTTGACCCAGGGGATTTTCTGGTAAATGTTTAACAACCAGCTTTCTAGGGAGAAAAAATGTGCTCACAGACACAATTTTAAGTTTAATCTGCATTATTAACATTTTCTCTATATCGCTTTCATAAATCTAGACAATCAATGAAACAATAAATCAAGCCCTCATTTGTAGCATTTGCCAGTTTCTAAGGTGTAAATGCTCAAACTCAAAACTTAACAAGTAACTCTCACACCTGGCTCGAGCTGGCTCCAGCATATTCTCCCAGTACTCTATCAGCCTCTAGTTAAATATGCTAAGAGTTGCTAGCTTACAAAGTCGTGTTGGTTGTGTACTAAAATCCTTTCTGAGAGCACTGTGGGAAGCTTCCGGTCAATAATATGAAAGAGATGAATGAATTCAAGTTCTCTTTCTGCTAAGTTTTGATAGCTTGGACTATCTTTGATAATCTGGATAACACTGGATAAAAGGTGAGACGTTTTTGGAGTGGAATACTAAAAGACAAACTTCATTCTCATAGCAATCATTTTGTTCCATATTTATCTGTGTATATGTTATATTTCTCTCCAGTAGATTGCAAACTCCTTGAGGACAGGGACTATCATTTCTAATCTTTGTGCACCTAGTGTTTTGACCCCTGGGTCAAACCCACTTAGCACACAAAAAATTGCTTAAAAGGGAGGGGAAAGCATTTAGTGCACTAGTGCCTTGCACAAATAAATTTCCTTTGACTCTGACCTTGAAAGGGTTTACACTACATATAATAACATGGCACTGGGTTACTCATGGACAACTCATTAGAGCTGTTTCCTCATCCTAAAATGAGGGGATTGGGCAGGATGGTCTCAGTGATTCTTTCTTTCTTTTTTTCTTTTCTTTTTTTTTTTTTTTTTTTTTTTTTTTTTTGCAGTTGGGGCTAAGCTACCTGTCCAGGGTCATACAGCTGGTAAGTGTCAAGTGTTTGGTCTGAGGCAATATTTGAACTCAGATGCTCCTGACTTCAGGGCTGGTGCTCTATCCCCTGCGCCACCTAGCTGACCCTCAGTGATTCTTTCTAACTATCAATTCCAAAATCTTATGAACAACATATATTTGTGGGCAGTATGTTTGTGAGCATTAAAGAAGTGATTGCATGATCTGTTTTTATTTTTTTAGGCAATTGGGGTTAAGTGACTTGCCCAGGGTCACACAGCTAGTAAGTGTCAAGTGTTTGGTCTGAGGCCGGATTTGACCTCAGGTCCTCCTGACTTCAGGGCCGGTGCTCTATCCACTGCGCCACCTAGCTGCCCCTGCATGTTCTATTAGCACGTTGCTTCTAACCATCTGGGGTACTGAAGGGAAGAGTGTTCTAGAAGGTGGTTTGGGTTTTGTATCGTTTATTTTATTGGTTAGGGTGGGGGGAGGGGACTTATTCTGACAAGGGAAAGTCTTTTTAAATAAATTTCTTCTATTTCCAGACTGTATTTCTCTTTTTAGTGTTTCCCTTTTTGTTAAACCTTTCCAGACAATCTACTTTTATGATTGAATACTTAGTAACTTTGGAGGCTTGCATACATAAACAGAAAAAAAAATATGCTGAGCTAAGTGAATAATGGTTGGTTCCATGACTATCTAGGAAAGCTGATGTTCAACACAGTTAGCAGTTTAATTCTCACCATTAAAGAGAGTTTTTCTCCCTAAGGGAACTTATTAGTAATAAATACTCTCCCACATTCCCTTAGCATTCCAAAGCATCCCAAAGAAACTGACAGTATTGCCAGTTACAACATTGTGCCAAGTGGGGAATTTGCATCAGCATCTTGCAAAGAAAGAATCAAAGGGAGGAAAGCTATGAAATTTTTTTGAGATCACACAGTGAGAATAGAAAAGACAGTGAAATTTATCAAAGGATTTACAATGTACTCATACCATGATTGTATAAGATTATGTATACCAATACTATTCGCTTGCAAAAACAACAACAACAACATTTTTTTTCTTAAGTGTCTGCTGCATATCAGACAAAGTGCTAGGTGCTAAAAGAGATGTGAAACTAAAGGACACACATTTTTGCCTCTATGGAGCTATTAGATATACCATCTAGTGGGGGCGTTAGACATATACCCAAATAACCATAATATAAATTACAAGATGTCTAGGAGGGGTCAAACAGAGTAGTATAAAAGTATCAAGGACAGCGGGATCAATTTTTGCCGGTATACTCCCCAGTTAAAACTGGCAATAGATAGAACAACATGGTTAAGTGGAAAGAGCTCAATTCTATTGGCACAGGAAACTTGGGTTCCACTTTTAGTTATGTTATTGATTAGTTCTGTGACTTTGGATGAGTCATTTAATCTCACTGCTTTGTTTTTCTCATTTGTAAAATGGCATCTGTCTCAAAGGGTTTCCATTAATATAAAGTACTTTCATACATATCAGATTATTTTGAAGATGTCTAAGTGTTACATACTTCTCTAAACAGAGGACCGTGGGGGAATTTGATCCTATTACAAATAACATTTTAGCAGTTTAAATTGACAAGGCCTCTCTAGAGAAACTAAAACACAGTAATTAAAGGAACCTCAAGTAGCTATCCACTTAATTTCATTGCCCCTAGACAGAAGGAAGTATCATGGCGTACTGGACTTTATAAAATAAGGCAAGGCTACACAGTCTCCGAGGGCCCTCCCAGCTCCAGTTCTATCACTCCCGTGTCTGGTGGTGATCTTGTAGTTAGGAAGAACTGGGTTTTGATTCCACCTCAGACGCTTAGTGTATGACCCTGAACTCTCTGAGTCTCAGTTCCTCATCTGTAAAATGGGGATAATTATAGCACCTACCTCACAGGGTTGTCGTGAGGATTGAAAAAGCATTTGTAAAAGTGCTTTATAACAGTAAAATGTTACATAGATGTGAACTATTAAAATTTTCTTCCTATTAATAAAAAAAATCTTAAAAAGAAGACTTTACAACTTCTTTTGGTAATATATCCCAGTATTTCACAACTCTTACAGTCTAGAAATTCTTTTTAATGATATGTTAGGTGAGAGGTTAGTAAGAAAAGGAAGATAATTGAGACTGGAATATATAGCAGGCCAGTGTAGGAAGAAGGAGAACTGAGGAAGAAGCTTCAGAAATGGTAAGCTCCCTTAGCATTGGAATCATAACAAAACTCTGTACAGTGAAATGAGCTTGGTGTTTACAGGATTATAAGGTCACACCAATTTAGAACTGGAAAGTTATGTTGGGGCTAGGTTATGGAGGGCCTTGAATGTCAGGTATACTGTGATATAATATAATATATATTGTATATATGTATATATAACATAACACATTATATGTGTATATGTATATATGTGTGTGTGTGTGTGTATATATATATATATATATATATATATAATATGAAAATAAATGTTAGATCTTTATTTGGTATAGGATGAGGAGCCACTGAAGATTTTTGCACAGAAGAGTAACTTGACCAGATATATTCATAACAAAGACTATTCTGGCTGCCATACAAAAGATGGATTGGAGGGATGGGGAGATAGTGCAGCTGGAACGTTTGTTAGGTGTTTACTGCAATAGTCTAAATGGATGCTAATCAAGTTTAAGAGTATGGTGGCAATGGTAGGAATAAAGAGGAGAGAATGGATGTGAAAGATGGAGAAGTAGAATCGAGAGAACGTAGAAATTAATCAGATATGAGAAATGAAGGAGAGGGAAAGACTCAAAGATAATCCCAGAATTACAAACCTGGAAGATCAGATACTTCAGACAGAAATAGTGAAGTCAGAAAGAAAGAGGGCTAGGGGGAAAGATCATATGCTTAATTTTTGGATTACTGAGTTTTTGGTGCTAGTCATAATCTAAGTTTAGATGTCCTTTTAACAACTGGAGACTAAGATCTGGTTCTCTGAGGACATCAAGAAAACCAGAATCCTCAGAGGAGAGGTTCTCTCTCTCTCTTTCTTTCTTTCTTTCTTTCTTTCTTTCTTTCTTTCTTTCTTTCTTTCTTTCTTTCTTTCTTTCTTTCTT
>NW_020954557.1:56640846-56678643 GCF_900497805.2 Vombatus ursinus
CTTTCTTTCTTTCTTTCTTTCTTTCTTTCTTTCTTTCTTTCTTTCTTCCTTCCTTCCTTCCTTCCTTCCTTCCTTTTCTTCCTTCCTTCCTTTCTCTCTCTTTCTGCCTTTCTTTCTTTCCTTCTTCCTTCTTTTCTCTCTCTTTCTTTCTCTCTCTTTTTATCATCTATGTATGTATCTATCCATCACCTATGTATGTATCTATCCATCCATCATTTATGTATCTATCAATCATCAATGTATGTATCTATCATCTATGCATGCATCTATCATCTATATATGTATGTATTTATTATATATGTATCTATAATTTATGCATATATCAATCATCTATGTATGTATGTATCTAAAAATCATCTGTTTGTATCTATCATCTCTGTATATATGTATTTATCCATCATCCATAATCTACATATGTATCTATCTATCATCTATGTATGCATATATCTATCATCTAGTTATGTATGGATCTATCATCTATGTATGTATATATCTATCAATATATCTTCTATGTGTATTTATATATATATATCACTTTTGTATCTGTAATCTTTGTATATATGTATTTATCACCTATATATCTATATATCAATAATCTATATATGTATGTATCTATAATCTATATATCTATCATCTATATGCACATATGCATCTGTCATTTATCTCTCTACAACAGTCAGCTACATAAAAGAAATAGTTGAAGTTGTGAAACTGAATGAGATTTTTGGGGGAACAAATATGGGAGATGACTAAGGGCAGAGCCAAGGACAACAGACATATGAAGTGATCAGAAAAAGGATGAAGACCCATTAAAGGAGAAAGAAAAGAAATGCATAGAAAGAGAATTAGGATAGTGTAGTGTTTCTGAAGGTGATGGAGGACAAGATATCCAGTAGGAGATAATGAGCCATGTTAAAAGCTGCAGAGGGACCAAGGAGGATGAGGACTGAAAATACCACCAAATCTGGCAATTAAGAAGTCAGTGATCATCTTTAAGAGAGTAGTTTCAGTAGAGTTGTAAAAATGGATGTCAGATTACAAGGGACTGACTACGAGTTGCTTATGACTAAGAAAGCATTCAGTAAAGGATAATGAATTTTCCTGTACTCTAGCCTACCAATTCAACAGCATCTACTTTGGGATATAATGATTATATTCCTTAAGCCTTTTTTTTTAAACAGTATGTCTCATAGGGATCATTTTCCCAGTTTTCCAGATGAAACTGAGACTCAAAGAATTAGTGACTTGCCCACAATCATATAGTTAGTAAGTATTGAGGGAGAAAGTTGAACTTCAGTCTTCCTAATTCCAAGCCCAATAGTCTATTTACTATGTTATTCTGCATCTTGCCTCTTTTATGAACCACCCCTGAATCAACAATCTTTATGAACTCCAGGAGAAATGGTCTTCTTAGTTTAAAATGTTTTGCTATTTTCCTTATTTTTTAAAAAAGCACTGTCAATAAAGATATAGTTTTCTTAATTGTAAAAGAGATACTAATAATAGCTAACATTTATATAGTTATTTAAGGTTTGAAAAATATTTTATGTATATTAATTCATTTGATCCCTACAAAAATCCTGGGAGGTAGGTACTATTATTATTTCATTTTACAGATGAGGAAACTGAGGCAAGGAGAGGTTTATTGACTTGCCTAGTATCATAACACAACTGTGTGAGAGAAAATTCAAACTCAAGTTTTCCAGTCTCCCAAGTCCTGTGCTCTATCCACTGAAATATCTAGCACAGGAAGACCTTTTCTATCCTACCTTATTCCAACATCAGTCTTTAAATAATTATCTAATGAGTGGTACTGTAGAGTTTTTTTTTGCCATATACTTATTCAAAACTCCAAAGAATAATTATATTCTATAATAATATTCTGTAAAGAATAATATATTCTATAAAATATCACTACCTAAAGAGAATATCTACTTTTTTCCCCTGAAGAAACATAATAAGGCAGGAAGTTTGGGAGGAAAGGTATGAACTAGAGTGTAGAATTTTTTTTAATATTGTCCTTTCTTCATTATTGTGAAATCACATATTTGTCTTTAATCTCACGTCTTGTTTAGAATACCCAAAGGGTAGCCAGTTTATATACCATTGTCCATGACAAGATTTCAAAGGGTCTACTATTTTGCAGCATCATTTTATTGGCTTAAAATTGCCTTAGGCTGCATAGTCTGGCAGTGAAGGGCTAGTTAGAAAGACTCCTCAATCGTAAGCACAAAGAAACGGGCAGGAAATTCTAATCCTGATACTCTCACAAACTTCATTTCGTTAGGTTTAAGGAAACTTTACCAGTGGCACCAGGAGTGCGTGATGGTAAGAAACAGGACAAAATAAGAGCAGTCAGACTGCCTCCCCAGAAAACAATTTAGTATGGAGATAACACTGCTCTGAGCCACAGGAGAACAAACGCCTGAATCACCATGTATAGCATAGCAGTGTGTGACTCCATTGATACTACCATAGTGTCTTTAGGGTACATTAGTTGATTCTATAGTAGAGTGTACACGTTATCTTTTGCAGAACATGTCATGGCTAACTGTCCTTAATCAAGCAGACAGACCATGCTGTTTCTGGTACAGAGATTTCAGGTGGCCAGTATACCACATCCCAATTGCCCATATGCTTTATGGAAGCTTCTCTCTCCTTATTATGGTTAACAAGCAGGAGGTGACTACATAACTACATCATGGTTGAATACCCTCAGGTAATGGCCCACAATATTCAGTGCCACAGACTGGTATCGCTGGTTTCTAGGTTTTGAGGTCTCCCTAAGAAAGTAATAACAAAAACACAGATCTGGCTTTAAAGCACAGGTTCTGAACTTTGACATGGTCAAGAAGGAAAGGAGAAAATGATAGGGATGCACTCACAGGATCTTACTCCAAAGCCAAACAATACCATGTACACATTTTGGAGTTTCAACACATATCTATCTCTAGAGCTATCATATCCTCTATAAACTTATCCCTTTTATCTCAATCCTGAGGAATTTCTGCCTTCAAAAATACACAGGGATCTCCAGGACTTCACTTGACCTTGATCCCACTCAGCTAACTTAAACTTCTTTCCTTCATTCCATCCACTGATGAAATTTTGAATGAATAGTCTAGATACACACTAACTCCATTTTCTCTCCCCCCACCTTCTCCTCATTCCCCTACCTCTGCAACATGACTTCTCTTCCTACCATTCTACTGAAGCCATGCTAGTTGAAGTCACCAGCCTTCTTGCCAGGATAAATGGCCTTTTCTCTTCCTCATACTCTATGATCTTCCCATTATCATTTATAATATTAATATTTTGGGAAATTGCACAATTCATTTGATGACATCAACTGCCCCCTGGAAAAAATAGGCCCATCTTTTCAGTACCAATATTCTGCTGATGATATGGTATGGCTAAGAGACATGAAAGAATTCTCTGAAGAACTGAAACACAAAGGGTAATGGAAAATTTCCAATGGTAGGTCACTGCTTTGATCAAAAAATTTAGTATCTATCTAAAAATCTTAATTCTGCTGCCTAACTTTTAAGGTTCTTAGATTATGACACCACTCTACCTTTTTAACCTCAATTTCTATTGCTGCTATTACTATTCCCTAAAATACTTGCTTTGGTCAGGCCAATTTCCTCTCTATCCTTTCCATATATGGTTTATTTCTACCCGTGTTCTTTTTGGTCATTCTATTTCCCACATCTGGCCAGATGCCCTCCTCTTCTATGGTTCCATGCAAATCCCATTTTCTCCCTAAAACTTTTTGTGATTCCCTGAGACTTCATTTATCTCTCTCACTTTTCGACTCCTACATAAGTCAGTTATACTCTAAAATGATCCCTATAATTGTATGCTAAACCTTGAATCATTTCATTCAACAAACATTTAATAAGAATGCTGCCATGACACAAAGACAAAAACTGAAAATCTCTGCTGCTCACAAGGAACTTATAGATAATGCTCACTATCTTTGTTCTTTACCCAATGGCTTTGCACAAAGTAAGCACTCAGTAATTTGTTGTTGTTGTTGTTGTTGTTGAATTTTGTTGTTGAAAGCACCAGAATCAATGTTATTTAAACATTTCTTCTGCATCTATTATCCTTGGCAAAATCTAAAAACAGTGAAATTCTCTTTCTGTAAGCTGTATAATGAGCTTCATCTACCTGATTTCTTCTGAAAAATGGAGGTAATAAACTACACAAATAGTATGGCATATCAATTCAGTATAGTAATATAATATATATCATGTATAATAATATAATGTATAATATATAAATAATATAATGTTATAATATGTTATTATACAAAGTGTCTGATGTACTGATTATAACTGCTCTGACAACTCAAATGCTACATGAAAATTTTAAGATGATAAAAATGTCCAAAAAATGTTCTTTTAAAAAAAATCTTAACATAGTTATTTGAGTGGTTATAACCATTGTATACATACAGGTTCAATGGATTTCCTAGTATTTGAGCTCTTCATAAATGACATGAAGAGAGAAAAATATCACTCTTAAATGTAAAAATGAATCACAATTCAGTGATATTTAATTTCTACTTTAATCCTATCATATATTTAAACTCATTGGTTCTTACTGAGCTCTGTGACTTTTTTCCCTCATTACCATAAACATTTAAAATTTTTCATTTTCAGTAATATAATTTCTGTTTCAACCTAAAATCAGGAAAAAAAAGGTAGCAGGGACATAAGAGGACAAATGAAATATGACAAATTTTATTTATTTATTTTCTTTTTAGTATAAAACTCCACTAAATAAATCAAACAACAACAACAAAATATAAATAGTGGCAATATCATGGAGTCAGTAGCATCCTGGACTTGGAATCAGGAAGATCTGGGTTTGAACTCCACCTTTGATACAACCCAGCTGTGTCACCCTATGTAAATCATATAACTTCTCTGGCCCTCAGTTTCCTCATTTCTAAAATGACAGCGTTGAATTCAATGACCTCGTGGTTTCATTTTAGCTCTAAATCTACGATCCTATGACGAGAATATAGTTTGAAATCAACTCATTTAAGAAATACTGGGAAAATAAAATTGCTCAGTTCTAAACTGAGCCATATCTTGTCATTTCTAGATTGTCAGATTATTTACCTCCAGTAAGCACTTGTTCTGCTCAGTTCTTCATATTTCTTACAGCAACAAAGAAAGTCATTAAAAAAAAGAAAACCTCCTAGTGAAAGAGAAGGTTCTATACTTACGAATATTGTGTCAGGAGTTCTAAATCATTATTCATGTTGATTGGATATGCCTCACTGAGCTCAAACAGCTTCTCTAGAGCCTCATAAATGAAAATTATGCAGATAAGAGAAGCAAAAGCTTCTTCAGTAAATCGGGTTATGTAGCAGACCAGAGAGCTGGCATCAGTGGCCACAAGGATGATGCAGAGAGTTGCGGTCCAGAGCCCGATACTAGCTCGCAAGGAGAGGTATGACAACCCGTATTCTCTAGCGGGAGAAAAGAAAGGAAGAATAAATTGAGTGGCCTTTACCTTATCAATTCTCATTCTAGATCCCTGGAAATGAACTTGTCAGCAACCGTGGTTAAATGGGTCTGAAACCCCTTGTCTCTTTGAACTTAATTCCTTACCTAAAAATAACTGCATTTCAGTAGATAAAACTGAAAGCACCTCCTAAATAGGAACTATGAGCTATTCTACATAAACCTCCTGGGAGCTCCCCACTCCATTCACGGCCACCCCTGTTCCCTTTCTGGTAGAGTTGCAGTGATGGTGAAATGAATCAAATTAAATCCCACCCCTCCCCCTTGCCTGGCTTGATCTTTGTTCTCAAACTACAAAATACTTACTTGCAAAACTTAAACAATATCTTTTCAAACACCAGTACAGGTCCTGTGCTGCCTAGTATGGTAAGAGGTTGGCCACCAAAGAGAGAATATGCTATCCCAGTCATAGATGCTCCAAATAGAGATTCGATTGCACTCTGTGTGGAAACACAAACGAGTATTTTTCATCAATTGTAAGGACAGACATCAAGTCCAAAGATGAGATACTTACAATAAATAGGCATGTAACTTCTATTTTATTTTAAAAGACCCAACAGACTTGTCCTAGGCCAGAAGGGGAGTTGGCAATTGCACAGAAGATGTTGTGTTAAGGGCAGTGACTGGGGAAGGACCCTCTCCACCCACCATTACTTTTTTGCTCTTCTAGTTTGATATGTTCAAGATAGAGTCTATCTGGTAGGAGGTGGACATAATGCCAGGAATGGGGGGAAAAGGCTAAAAAAGGGGGAATTTTTGTGTTAATGATGGGTTTAGAATCAGGGTTGGGATTAGATTAGGACCTAATGTAGGATCATTTCTCTTACTAAATTATCCATGAAATGACTCAGAATGGGACCAAACAAATGTTTCTTTATAAAGGAATCCAAAGTAAAGGCTTTGCCAACTAACTATAGATCTCAGGAAGTGACTGCACTTTAAAGTTTGGAGAAAAGGGTAACACATACTATACGACCTTCGGTTGCTTCTCCCAGCAGCCCTCCAAATGTGATGACAGGAGACATACACGCGCAGTAGAGAAACAGAAACGATGCTAAGCACTGCAGGCTGAAAGCATCTCGGAAGTCACTCCAGAAGTATGGAGCTTTCCTTTTGATATCTAAAATAAGTCCCCCAAAAATCCTAAGATAGGGGGAAAAACAAAACAGTGAAACCCAAATATAAAAGAAGCACACAAACAAAACTGTTTATCTGCTTGGCTCCCAGGCCAGAGAGCAGCTTTTCCATCTTCACAGGTGAGAGCCATTAATGACCTGCTTTGTTTTAGTAGTAGTGTCTTCAAGCATACTTCCTGTCCACTAGAGCTCCTTAAACCCTAGCCAAGTACTGTGCCAGAAGGCAAGGAAGCCCAAGGTCTTTCAAAGCGTGTTCAGAGATGCTCATCCATCAGCATCAAGATCGTGAGATATAAGGGTATATAGCCTGTGGACTCTATGTCAATCCCACCAAAACCCACTCCTCCTAGCCCTCTGCCTGCCCACCTCTCTTTCTATGTCTCTATTTCTGTCTCTCCTCTCTCTATCTCACTGTGTCTCTCTGCCACTGCCTCTATTTCCCTGTCTTTCTGTCTCTTCACCTGTTTCTATTTTTGTTTTTGTCTCTTGTCTCTGTCTCTCTGCATCTGTGTCTCTTTTTCTCCTCCATCTGTGTCTCTTTCTTTTTCCTTCTTCTTCTGTCTTTGTGTTCTGCCTCTGTCTTGTTGTTGTCTGTCCCTCTGTGTCTCTTTTTGTGTCTGACTCTGTCTCTCTACCTCTGTTTCCTCTTTCTGTCTCTCCATCTGTTTCTATTTCTGTCTCTGTCTCTTTTTTTTCTGTCTTTGTCTGTGTCTCTGTTTCTGTCTCTGTGGGTATCTCTCTCTCTGTCTCTCTCTGCCTTTGCCTGTCTCCCTCTCTTTCTATCTCTCTTTCTCTGTGTCACTTTTCATCTCTCTATTTCTATTTCCATCTCTATGTCTTTCTATCTCTGTCCGTTTCTGTATCTTTCTGTCTGTTTCAGTCTCTTTTTCTTTCTGTTTGTTTCTCTGTCTCTCTGCCTGTTTCTGACTACCTCCCTCTGTCTCTGTCTCTTTTTCTCTGACTACATCTCTGTTCCTCTCTGACTCTCTCTCTCTTTCTCTTCCCGGTGCTACTCTTTACTTCTCTCTCTCTCTTTTTAAATCTTTTAAAAATCATAATAGGATATGAGGAGTGGGCTAAGTTGACTATCTGTTAATGAATACTACATGAGAAAAAAAAATCAGAGTTTATCAGAGCACCAGTCTCCTTCATCTCCCTCCCAAATAGTTTCTCACTAGGTACTGTTCTATCCAGGCCAAACTCTTCCTCCATAGGGTCTTTCCAGGTTTCTAGTTTCAATTTTTTTTAAAAGATCAAGGAATTGGAGAGGAGACACATTATGATGGCTGGCTTAAAAAAGTACAGTTTGAATTCACTACCCCCTAAAAATTGTTTCCAAAATTTAGCATTCAGGGGCAGCTAGGTGGCAGGAGGACCTGAGTTCAAATCCGGCCTCAGACCAAACACTTGACACTTACTAGCTGTGTGACCCTAGGCAAGTCACTTAACCCCAATTGCCTAAAAAAAAAAAAAAATTAGCATGCACAAGACAAGTCTTCTAACTTTCTAAGAGAGAAACTCATAGAATGTTAGAGTTGGAAGGGACCTTGGGTTTCATCTATTCCAAAACACTCAGTTAAAGATGATAAAATTGAGTTTTTAAAGGTGAAGTGACTTGCCCAAAGCCACAGCTCGTTAGCAGGGGAGCCTAAGCCTATTAGGCTTATATATATACATAGCTTCTATATAGAAGCTAAGCCTATTGACTTCCAGTCCAGGGATCATTCCACTACATTATACCACCTGGAAATGACTCAGATAGAAAACCACAAATCCAAACCATTTCATCTTAGTGTAAAAGAAGAGCACTTTGGAAGCACTCTGAAAACGTTACTTCAATGAATAAGAATAAAAACATTAAATTTTAATATGAACTTGCCTGTTAACACCAGATAGTTTATTCATTTGAATTACAAATAAAAGTCTGTAGCTTTAACTTGGTTACTGAAAGCTCTTTAGTTTCAACAAAATAAAGGAAGTAAGATGTCATATGCTAAAATAATTAACAATCGATTGTTCCACATTAAGGTCAGACATGAAGTACTTGTTAGATTCAATCGCAGTGTGGTATGCTGTACATGCTTTCATTTGAACAAGATAATTCTGTTTTAGCTACTTATTTTTAGGCGTGAAGGAGTTCATTTAGTGACCTTAGACTCTGATCTGAAATGATGTTTTTAAAAAATTGTCAGCTCTGAGAAAATATACCTTTAGAATTATTGAATGCTTGGGTCAGCATTGTTTTTAATTGTCCAGACAATCCTGGAAGTAGAGGCATGAATTGTTTCCAAATAAGAATCACTAGAATTAAAGCATTTACCTTAGGGGGTTGTTGTGATAATCAAGTGAGATAACATGTGAAAAAAAAAAACACTCTGCAAACCTAAAAGCATCATTGAAACGCTAGCTAGAGCTAGAGCTTTAGGCAGGGCACATGCCCACTGGGGTTAAGGTTAAGATGGAGAGGGGATGTGGAAAGAATAGGGAGGAGAGAATCAAATTGAATTTTCAAATTAGTTTAAGGGGAAAGGTTTAATGAAATCTCAAACCCTGAAAGGCTTTAAAAAAAAGTGCATGAAATTCAGACACACAGACACAAACAGGATCTTCCTTGGGTTTTTCCACCCCCATTTTGAAATGTAACCTCTTTACCCCCCTTTTTTTTTGGTCTCAGTTTTATGACTTATTGCCTTGCCAAAATCATTATTAAAAACTGATTAGATCTACCCATAATTAGTAATTATTATTTACAGTTTCTTCTGTACTTTCTATTAGCTAAGTGCATTCTACTTAATTATTCATTAGCACATACATTAGTGTGAACTAATCATTACATTACTATATAACAAATGTGTTTTTAGCAGTTTAAAAAAAAACACACTAAATCCGGAAGTGGGAAGTCATTACAGAGAACAGTGCAAGAGCAGCTCAGATGTACACCAGCAACTCCAGGAGAGCAGATGAGTAATGGGTACTTCAAGTCATGTCAGCAACAGAATCTGTGGAAGAACTCTGGAGAAGCGAAGAGACCGGATATTGGTGACCTGGGAGGATTTAGGAAGCAGTAAGGAAAAAGTGAACTTTGAAAAAAATCTAAGCTATGAGGCACAGTAATACCTGAAAAAGCAATAAAAATATGAAAATAAAAAAGGGAGGAAAAAAGAAAGAAAAAGCAACATTTGAAAGAATGAAAGCAAACACAATGAGTAACAAGGTTTCCCATGGGAAGAAGACATCATTTGAACTGTCTCATATACTGAGATACTGAGCCTGAGGAGAAAGTTAAAAGATATATCTCCTTTGAGACGAAACATAGATAAAGGGATGGAACACTTAGATGGGAATATTAAAATGCATAGAGATTTCAAGGACTAGAAAATCAGCTTATAACACACAGGGCACATGGCAAAGGGAATGGTCTGAGGGGAGGGGCGAAAGACTCCTTCTTTTGAATAAGCATATGTCAGGATTTGTGCTTCTGGTGGAGACTGTATACACTCACATCCCCTGAAGAGCCGCCCACCCAGTGGTTCTTGATTTTCTGCTCACACATTGCTTAGAGAGAGACAAGCTGTCAAAAAAATCCTATAAAATGCCATTTTAAGAAATAAATTGAAGCTTTCATCTCTTCAAAGGTGTGTGATTAGAAAAATAAATCATACGACCCTCTCAAATCACAGCCTTAAAAATCTAAAATGTCATTTACATCTACTTACTGCTTGCTTTACTTGCATTTGCTAAGACAGGATCTGGCAAAAGCGAAAAGACTGGCTTTTTAAAAATTCTATTATGAACTTGAAACTTTCAAATGGTAAGAGGGCATGTGTGACAAGGTCAATTGAGGCCCTCTCTCTTTTTTAGAGGATTCTCTGTGAAGGAATTTGGTACATGACAATATGAAATCCTGAATAGGGAAAATCTCACTGACTTCTATACAGAATTCTTGCAGAGAAAGGCAGTGGTAATCACCAATACCATCACAGAAAAAAAATCGTCATTTTCTACCAAAGTTTAGGCATTAAATAGGCAAATAGAGTTAGATCTTGAAATTGCAAGTTACTGGCAATGACAAGTTCAGTTTCAATAGATTCCCAGATGAATGCTGTTTGCTAACCTTCCAGTTCGTTGCAGTTCAGGCCCGCTGTGCCCACCATGAGGTTCTGCTTCACCATGAGCTGCTGTTCCATTGGGCACAGTAGGAATCTTCCTCTTCTCCTATAAGAAGGAGAGTTCAAGCATTTCACGGTTTATTTGTCTTTCCTAAGCCCAGTGTTTTTTTTTATCTGCCACTCAGGTGCTCTGACTGTACCTCCTCCCATTCACAGAACTGCTCAGAATGTGTCAATGCCTTTCTCTATCTACTCTCCAACCCCTGAAGAAGTATTCTTACAGAGAAAAATAGAAAGATGAAAACCAGGTCAGTGGAAAATGGAACAAGTTCCACAGACATGTTATTCCCACCCCTTGCCTCCAGTCCAGAGCACACACAGTCTATTGACACAGGTGATGGACCAGAAAAATTCTGTTTGTGACTTCAGAATTCATACGTAACACATTCAAATGTGGCTAAAAAAGGTGTGCTTTTAAATTTTTTGTTTAAATTCTTTCCAGAGTAGAGTTAGAAAGGAAATGAAGGTCAAATGTAACCTGACAAATAAGTTTCATCAAAATAGGAATTTGTTAATGAAACACTAGAAATTTTAAACAGGAGAAAAATAGGTTTTTAACACAAAGAATGTATGGGATATTTACTGCAGAATCCTTTAGTGATTTCTGCAAGTATTTAAATGCTATATCAATAGTAAGAAATACTGAAGTTGAGTGAATGAAAAAGTTGATCATTTGACAACTGACAAAGAAATTGTGCTTCGTGGTCAATGTGGAGGATGAATTAGAGACCATTAAAAAGTTGGCCTTCTGCTTTCATTTCTCAAGGATCATTCACATACTTCTGAAAGTTACATATATTTTCATTGGTCTTTAGGAGAATTCTCTATGATTGGCTAATTAGGCCCCTGGTTTGCAGTAAGAAAGATGATTGGTAAGAAGGTAGGAAATAAGACAGTGTCCAATAAATATCTAGTATGTTGGTCAATTTGAGCAAACTTTGCTTCAAGTAGGGTATGCTCAATTATATTCTTTGTTCACTTCTACACCCAATTTTCTACAAATAGTGCAACTTCTGAAAGTATGTTTATCAGCTGTTATCTAACAGTCATTTCAATGGCAGCATTTAGACTAGATCTGACAGGTTTGGGTAAGGCCAACAGCAGTGATAAGGTTGGAGATGATGGGAGCAAATGAAAAGTAAAACGCAGTTGTTATGGAGACAGCAATGGTGGGGATAGAGCACCAACTCTCAACATCTAGTAATGACTTTGAGAGAAAAGCCACCCAAGACAACAGTAACAATATATTTAACTTTCATGTTTCTGGGACTTATCAATACTTAATTTGGTATAATTTCACATCATACATTTAAAAGAAATCTTCCCAAAAGGATGAAATTTTAATTAAATTCCTTTTACCCATGGTTCTGTGAAGCATATAAAACCTGTCAAGAACCTCCTATGTAAGACAGTTAATATAACCTTACTGTCTATCAGACCACGTGGAACTTAAAATTTTCCCTACCTCTTCCTAACATTTTCCGTTTTCACAACAAAGATAAAGGAAGAAGCCAATGAGCACCATGAATCTGAAGGACAGTTATGGACTTCTTCTAGGAGCCATAATTTCAAAATTTATCATAATTCCTACTTTCTAAGAGTTTAATTTATTTCAGGCTTGCTCTAGTTTCTTTCAAGTCACACTGGACCATTAAAAAATGGCACGCAATCCATCATTAACAAAAAGCATTTATTAAATACTTGACTATACTTGGCTCTGTGCTAGAGAGTACTTTTGTGAACTACAGATACAGGCCACTGGCTTTTAGGAACTTGTACTGTACAACAATGCAGTCTTTTACTGGGCATGGTGGTGCATTCCTGTTATCCCTACTACTAAGGGAGACTAAGGCTGGGGGGATCACTTGGGCTCAGGAGTTCTGAGAAGCAACAGGCTAAAATGATCATGTTTAGCACTAGGTCTGGCATCAATATATTGAGCCCCACACCAGGCTGATTCAGGAAGAGTGAATAGACCCAGGTCAGAAAAACAAGCAGATCAAGGATCTGGTCCTGACCAGTGCTGGGATTAGACATATGAGTAGCCATGGGTGAGATAGGGAGACCCATTCTCCAAAAAGAAAAATGAAAAATAGTTTGGCTCTTATTGGGTTATTTTCAAGGTACACGTTAACGGAAAACAAGCTCTGAAATCTTGCTACTATAGGCTACTTTAACATATACATACCTGAGAAGGAACGTTTTTTGGGGGCTCTATTCGAATGGTTGGGTCCCACTCTCCAGGAGGAAGAACAGTAACCTGATCAAGAAACTCATCAATTCCTGCAAGCAAGTCATTACGATCCTTAGCTTTATAGGCAACATCATGGAAGACCTATGGTAAGAAGACAAGGTGGCCTTTATTTACACATAAAACAGAACATTTCATAATTATAACAAGTGTTATTATCCTCCCAAAATTTAGAACTTAGATACATTTCCCCCCCTTGGCAAGATGGTGTGGTTCAGTTGGGAGACAGTAGAAGAAATTAAAGCTAGAAATAAGGATGTAAGCAGTCCAAATTCCAGTTAGTTGTGAACAAAATCAATTCTAATTCCACACTAAAAATTCGAGAAATGACTTTGTAAGTAAGATTTGAAAGTAATGGCATTACTTAGACATTGCATTCACAAGAATAAGGGAAAATAATTTTGAGTTCAGAAACAATAATGAGTTTTGTCACAAATGAAGATCTTCTAGAAATCTATTATGCCTGCATGATGCTCAAGCAGTACATCTCTGATGACGATGGTGATGATAGCTAATATTTATATAGCTCTTTAAGATTTGAAAATTAATTGAATATAGAATCTTCATTTGACCTTCACAACAATCCCGGGAATTAGGTACTGCTATTATCTCCATTTTATACATGGGGAAAACAAGGCTGAGAGAGGTTGAATTCCTTGCCCAGAGTTACACAGCTAGTAAGTGTCTGAAGCAGGATTTCGATTCAGGTTCAACTCAGTCCAGCAGTCTAGCCACTGAGTTAAGTTACCTTCTATTTGCCATATGAACCATACTCTGCTCATACATACACATATAAAACCAAGGTAATATCCAGTGATAGACTAAACATAAATTAATGGTAAAGAGAAAAAATTGGTTCCCACTAATGGATAATCAAGGAAAAAAGACTATGAAAAAAGTAGAATAACCAAGATTTGGGATGCCCATTCCTATTTCTAAATATTTGTCTAAGGAATTTGTTTGAGAAGAGTTAGAATTCACAGAACACGTTATTTCCATTCTTACCACCATAAAATATAATCCTCAAAATAATTACTGTTCACTATATTTCATATAGGACATGACTCTTTGAGGACACTCACTTTATCATATATTTGGACCCAAATATTGATTATCAATAGAATTTGGCTTCATGCCTGCTGACCTTTATCTGACCTATTTGAGGACAATGCCTTACAAAAGATTCTGTAACTACTGATGATGACTAAGATGCAAACTGCTTTGCTTGACTTTCCAAGAAAATGTTGAGATAACATAAGAGTGATATATATTGAGCTTTGGTCTAATGTAATGGAAAATCATTAAAAAATCATTATTCCTCTAATTGTGCTCTAGAAGAGACTTACATATTAGAACTCCAGAAGTATACTGCCAACATCCACCTATTTCATCAAAATCAATTAAAAAGCATTTATCAAGTGCCTATCATGTGCCAGCCATTTTGCTAAATGCTGGATATACAAATACAAAAGTAAAACAATACTTCCTTTCAGGGAGCTTACATAAAGGAGGGACAACAGATATATGTATAAATAGACACAATATGTACATATATAATGTATGACATGAATATTAAGTATATATATATTATGTATACATATATTGGGATAGATAGGTTTATGTTCTTATATAATGCATATCATATATATATATTATGTACATAGATTGGGATAGATAGGTCTGTATTATTATACAATGTATATAATATGTAATATACATACATGTATCATATATGTGCACATTATAGATAATATGCAACAATATATGATATAACACAGCATACATGATATGTGTATTATAGTTTATAGATAATGTATGTAATATATAGTGTGTTATATATATCACATTTATACATATAAAACATACCTTGTGATACTTTATGTATATTAATTATATCATGTATACATATATGCATTATATACTTATAATAGGTACACATAATATACATAAAGTATATTATTATATAGTATGTTACTATATAATACACACAATATGTGTAATTTATAATGTGCATACATAACACATATAATATGCATCCATGTATATAATACACATGTGTGTTACAAAATATGTATATATTATATTGAATTAGATAGATAGACAAATGGATAGATGGACAGAGATGAGTAAATAGACAAAAGGAATGCGTGGTAGTTTGGCAAGAATGCATGAACATGGGGCAGACAGATGGAGCAGTGGATAGAGCACTGACCCTGAAGTCAGGAGGACCTGAGTTCAAATCTGGCTTCAGCCCAAACACTTGACACTTACTAGTTGTGTGAACCTGGGCAAGTCACTTAACCCCAATTGCCTTAAAAAAAAAAAGAAAGAAAAAAAAGAAAAAGAAAAAAAAAGGAGTGCATGAACAACTAAGGGATCATAAAAGGTTTCAGATATAAGATGTTGCTTAAGCTCAATGTTAAAGGAAACCAAGCGTTCTGAAAGGTGGAGGTGAGGCAGGAGGGTGCTGCAGGCATAGGCACAATTGGTGCAAAGACACTGAGCTAGGAGGCAGAAGTTGAGTGTATGAAACAACAAGTTGGTCAGTATAGTTTGATCGTTGTAGGGGAGTAATGTGTACGAAGACCAAAGAGGATGGGACCATGCCATGAAGGGCTTGAAATGTCAAACAGGAATTTCTACTTGATCCTCAAGGCAACAGGGAGCCATGGAGTGTATTAAGGAGAGTGACAAGGTCAGACTTGCACTTTACCCAGTGTGTGGAGGATGGAATAGGGGTGGGGATGGGGAAAAGGGACACTTGAGGAAGAGAAAGGAAATAAAAGGCCATTGCAATAGTACAAAGGAGAGGTAATGAAAGCCTAAACGAGGGTGGTAGCTTAGTGAGTACAGGAAAGTATGTAGGACATGTTATGAAGGTTGAAATAAGACTTCATGTGGAATGAGCAAGACATGAGTTGAGGAGGATGCAGTAAAAGTTGCAAACCCCAGTGTCCCAAGAACCACTTCCTTCTTTCTTGTGATAGTCACAATGCCTAGGAAGTCTTTTTTCTTTTTGCCCCCATTCTCTGTTTAGTCCTTTCCCATTGATGAAAGAGCTAGCCAGAATGAGCTCAGAGAGGTCATGTATTCTGGACCTCAATTACCTCCCTTGTCAAATTAGGAGGCTAAACTAGGTGAGTTGTGAGGTTCATTCTAGTCCTAAATCCTATAATTGAGTGTTTTGCTTTCAGGCAGATGAATGCCCCAAACTCTTGGGACAGATTGCTCTCTATTCTTTTCTTAAGGATCACCAAGGATGGAGAGAGAGCTCACAGTTTGTTCTAAAAACAAAAAGACATTTACATAGCATAAAGGGGACAGAAATCCTTTACCATGGCAGCAGGAGTGCTAGGGACACAAACCACCAGCTTGTCCTTCCCTTCAATGTTTCCAGGGCTTTCTGGAGGTCGATCAAAGCCTCAGAGTGATTTCCATGATTTGGCATTCCTTATAAGAGGGCAAGACAAGACTTGCAAGGACAAATGGGAATTGATGTGTGTCCTTAGCCCTACCTGAAAGAGGCTCAGTGGGAAGTGTTGATTAATCGAGTTGGGAGTGGGAAAACGGTTCCCTAAGGCAAGAAAAAGTGAATGGAATTCCGTCATGTACTTCATCTCAAAGTAATAGCAGAAAACCATTCATTGGGAGGGTAAGTCTTTGGGTCTCCCAGAGGTTGTAAAGCTGTTTAATGACAAAACTGAAAATGTATACACTGACACGGGAGGAGACTCTGCTTCCTCTTTGTGAAAAAGGAATCATTGGCCAGAGAGGCCAGAGAGAAGAGAATGGGCAGCCTCCTTTTTCCTGATAACTTTGGTAGGACTGTGAATACTGGGCTTGCTTGTCTTATCCCCAATCTAAACACGTCACATGCTACTTTCTGCCACACTCTCATCTCTACCCAATTTAGCTTTAACATTTCCTAGTTCTCGGCCGTCTGGAAGTTTCCTCTAATATAAACAAACCTTACTTTGTCCTAGATCTTGTTCTTTCACATTTATTCTTCTATTACTCATTGAAACCTAGTTTTATCCTGAAGACATTACATACGCATACTCCCTCCCCAAAACTGAATGCTCCTTTCTCTCATATCCCAAGAAAGGCCAAGAAAAGGAGACGGCAATCCCCCTCTATTGCCACATTAGGACTTTCCTCTTGGCCACCATCACTCAAACAATTCCCCTGCTTTAAAGTTTATTCCATCTTGGACAGATCCTTGTTTCTGTCTCCTACAGACCTACTGTTCCCTTCAAAAGCCTTGACTTCCATAACCCTCTCACTCATCCCTACCCTACTTGACTGAATTTGCCCAGAAGCCCAATCAAATTACTAGTTAAAACTATGGACTAATTCAAGATGTGGCTCAGCAGTCATAAGCAAATCTGATAATTTTGAACATGCTTCAGGGAATGTCATCAGTAGAAACACAAGTCATAGCATAGGACTACTATTAATTGTCTCAATTGGATGAAGGTCTCTAAGAAGTACCAGGCCAAAAAAAAAGGTGTGTGACTTTTGAGAGCTCAAGCTTACCTTCCCAGAGGACACTCTACTATTGAGGGAGTGGCATATATTGGAATTATACCAGGTTACAACTAATCCAGAATAAGGTATAGGAAAGCAATTGTTACTCCAAAAGGCCTGCAATGCATGGTCATGAAAAACACTCAACAATGATTTAGCGCAATGGAGCCAAGAAAGAACTCTGGACTTGGCATAAAAAAGATTTTACTGGCCTTAGATGACAGCAGATGTAGGAAAGAAGCATGAAACCATTGCTCAATGTGTTCAAGATGAGTGCTACTAATTAATACTGCTCATTTGGAGAGCACAGGACTCATATACCTTTGGAGTTGGTCTACATAGATTTCTTATATCTAGAAGGATATAAGAAAGACTTACATATCATAGTGAAGATGGAACATTTTACATGGTATACCAGGTTTTACATGGGCTTACTAAGCCAGAATCATTAAATCTTAGAGGTTGAAAAGGACCGCAAAAATCATCTACTTCCTCCTTTACCTGAACAAGCACCTCCTTTGACAAATAGTCATCTGACCTTTGCTAAAAATCTGCAGTGAGAGAGAAGCCTATTCCCTTTTAATCTGTTCCACTTTTGGATAGCTACTATTGTTTAGGAAGTTTCCACTCCAACCCCCACCTTAGATCAAGCTGGGATTTGCTTCTTTGTCATATCTAACTATAGCCACTACTTCTCCCCTCTGAGGTCAAGAAGAGGAAGACTAATTCCTCTTCCACAACAGTCCTTCCAGTACTTTAATGACAGCTAGCATGTTCCTCTTGAGTCTTCTTGTCTATAACCAAAATATACCTAATTCCTTCAATTGATAATTATATGACATGCAGTCTAGGTCCTTCATCTTGCTGGGTCTCCTTCTCTGGATGTTCTCTAACCGATCAATGATTTTACTAAAATGCAGCACCAAAAACTGTATAAAATGCCCAGATATGGTCAGACTAGGGCAGAGTACAGTGGACTTTCATTTTCCTAGTTCCCACTACTATGCTTCTTCTAGAGTAGCCTAAAAGTTTTCTTGGCTGCTATATAATACTCTAAGTAGGAATCAGAAGACATCTGTTTTAGATAAAGTACTATGGAAGAAGATTTCCATGTGGACTTTCCCTACCAGGATCCATTCTGATCAAGGCTGAGATTCTTATAACAAGCTATTCAAAAGGATGCTAGCCTTGTGGGAATCAATAAGTCTAGAATGAAGCCTTAGCATTCTATTCTTTTCTCTTCAACTAACAAGCATTTATTTTCTCTCCTTTCTCTTACCTCTCCTACTGAAGAAGAAAAAAGGAAAACAAAACCATTGTAACAATTATAAATAGTTATGCAGATCAGATCCCTACACTTGACCATGTCTAAAACTATATATTTCATTCTTCAGAGTAAGTCACCACCTCTTTGGCAAGCACTGGGCAGCACTCTTCATCATAAAGCCAACCTAACAACTCCTTTATTTGACTTCCTAAAGGGAATCCATAAGTCATTCTTTATTTAGCTGCAACATTTTCCCCCCTTGGGCTTCTTTCATATTAACAATGTCAAGACAGTATTAGTTTTTTTTCTAGTAGCATATTCACCTGTTGGTCACAATACAATGATATCATACTTAGAGTATCAGTAGCTAAGCTAATGTTTATAAATGGTCTAAAAACTATGTGACATTTAGTACTCTTTGTCTCTTTTTTGCCACTGCTGAAGTGGAAGGGCACCCTCAAAACTGAGGCTCATTTTCTATTTTTCTTTGTTTCATGAGTTGCCATGGTCAAAAAAGTTCATCACCAAGTGGCTACACTTATGGTAATGAACCTCTCCACATGTAACTATGTTCTGCCTTAGAAAGTAGATGCCTTCTGTTACTGGGGCTGTACTTGAAGTCTTTCTAGCATAGTAAAACTCACCATAATTTGCACTTCGTTGGCATAATCTTTGAGAACCTAGGGTCCCACCTCCATACCACAATAAAACATCAGAGGGAGTTTCTTACACTGACAGAAACCACAAGATTCTTTCATATTCACACACTAGGTCTTAATGAAATGCTTTGCTATTTAGTTTATAGTTCCTGATAAGTTTGTTTGTAGAGAATACATTGGATGGGACCATGAGTCAAAAAATCATCCCTACACATTGAGCCCAAGTGGTAATGAAATTCCAGAGTTCAGTAGGATTTTCATACAATATTTTATATATATAATATATATATTTATATATATGTGTGTGTGTTTACACACACACATACACATATTATATACAGATATTATTATGTGTATGTGTATATATATATGTCTATATGCATGTATATAACCTCTCCTTACCACCAACAAACCAAGAACATTTTCAATAAATAGTCATTGTACTTCAACCTTCTATATTTTTGGACTTTCTTTCTGATGGATAATTTCTTACACTTTTATAATAACAAATGGTTTTATTGATTGCCAAAGATTATTGTTAATTTTGATTTCTAAAAGAGTATGTCACCAGACAGTTTCAATATTAAATATAATATTACCACATGTTTATATGGATGCTGTCTTAAGAGGATTAATTCCAGAGTTCCCCAAGTAAATTAGAAGGAAGAAAGGCACCTGAGGCTTTGTGATTCAGTATTATCTATCAGGTTAAAAATTCTTTGGTTCCTCCTATTGGTTCTAATTTTTACTTACAACATCACTAATGTGAAAATATGTTTAATAGGAATGTATATATATAGCCTATATCAGATTGTGCGCCATCTTGGGGAGAGTGGTGGGGAGGAAGGGGGAGAACAATTTTAAACTCAAAAGCATATGGAAGTGATTATTGATAAATCAAAATAAATTAATAAAAAATTAAAAAAATTCTAGATGAAAAAGTAAAATTCTTTTCCTTATGGGCAATATCAGAACAACCCCCCCCCCATTTTATTTATCCCATAAAAGGAAAAGTCAAAGAACACAGTGAGGTTCAACTCTGCTACCTCATAGTAGCATGAAGGTGATCCTGGATTACTAAAAGTTATGTTAGTAGGACATATGCTCTTGCATGTCCTAGAAAGCTGTAAAATCTTCAAGCTTGGGCCCAGCGATGCATTATATGTTTATTAGCCCATTGCAGTCAAGGTATAAGAGGGTCATTATCAGAAAGTTAGTCACCAGGTGGTGAGGTTTTGGTGGGCCATCAAGTCATGAAACCATACACTAAGGCTTGGAGGTAATAATCTATATTGGTAGAAGGAATACCCACATGGATGAAATCACTGATTTTTTTTTTGCGTTGAAGCTTTGTGCATGGCCAAAGTTGATAGGTCATTTGCAACAAGCTTTCATTACATTGCTATAATTTAGTTATCCTGAAAATTTTAAAAATAGTTCCTTTCTCCCATCTGTCAAGATATTCTGTTGTTTAATAAAAAAGCAAAGGGTAACACTAACCTGGTTAAATAAAAGCCTTATGGGGCTTCTTTGCATGTTGAACTGATGAGACTGCACTCTTTTGATGTAGCATGTTATGGAAGGTATTTTTTAAAGGATTGGTGACTATTTCTTCATGAATATACATTATAGGGCCATAAGATAATTCAGAGGGAGGTGTTAAAATTATTTCAGTCTTTTGCATTTTTGACTGTGTATATTGTTATCTATTTATTTATTTACATTTACAAGTTTGGCCTGTTTGTGGAAAGAGCACTGGACTTGGAGTCAGAAGATCTGGGTTTGAATTTTAGAGACTCTGCCACTTACTAGCTATCTGAGCTTTGGCATGTTAGAAAAGTATAATGAGGCACAGTGATACTATGGAAAGAGACCTTGGTACAAATCTAGTCTCTTAACACTTATTAGCTATGTGACCATAGGCCATTTAACCTCTCTGTGCCTTGGTTTCTTGATCTGTAAAATACTTGCACAGGGTTGTGAGGAAAACCTATCACATATGTTGTAAAAGCACACAAAACATAAGGAACCTAAACTATAAAAAAAGAAATCTAAACAACTGAGAGGTCCAAACTAAAAAAGAACAATATTAATGCGAAATCTGGTACTCCACCAACTCAGGAATTTTCAGTTTATGAAATCTGCCACTAGATGGCACTTAGGTATTTGTGGTTGTCACCTTAGTATTCTGACATTCAGAAAGAGCTGGGAGAGAATCTTAAAGCATAATATACCACTGTTTTCTTAGTAATGGCAAAGTTAGTTATTCTCAACAATATTTTATAACTGGTTCTTAAATATATAAGTATATTATATACTTCAGAACAATTTGGATAAACTACACTTCCTAAGAACTCTTTACCTATTACCCCTCAGACCATTTAATCGAGCTCTCTGATACTCATCTAAAGTCTTATTATTTCAATAATGATGATGATAATAATAGCTAGCATTTAAATAGTGCTTTAAAATTTGATAAATGCTTTGTCTCATTTTATCCCCATAACAACACTGAAAGGTAGGTACTGTTATTATGCCCATTTTACAGATGAGGAAACTGAGGCAGAGAGAGACTAAGTGATTTGCTCAGGGTTATACAGAAATTTGAATTCCTGACTCTTGGTTCAATGTTTTATCCATTGTGCCAATTAGGTGACAACTAGACTAGTTATGTAAAACTACTAGATCCCTCTTAAACTCCTTTGTTAGAGCATCATGAAACTCCTCCATTTTAATTCTGGGTGTCCCTTCTCTTTCATTCTCATTTCTCTTCTGAACTTCAGGTCCTCATCATGAACTCCATACTGGGCACCTCTACCTGGATATCCTGTTGGCATTTCAAACTCAACATATTTCAAAAAACAAAAATAAAGAAAAATCCCTTGTTTCTTCCCTCTAAATCCTTCCCTCTGCCAAACTTCCCTATTTCTTTGAGAGTGATATTATCTTTCTAGTCATTAAAGATTCATAACTTCAGATTCATTTTTGAGTTTTCACTCTCCTCATGCCTTTATCCAATAAGGTTATGGATGCAATCCTGTTGCATCCATCTCTAAACCATTTCTTATATTTGCCCCTTTTCTCTACTCACTAGATACTCTATTTTTTTTAATTAAAAACCAATGGGCAGCATATACCTGATTAAATAAAAGCATTATGGGGGTTATTTGTATTTTGAATTAATAAAATTGAAGTCTTTTGATGTAGTATGTTATAGGAGGTATTCTTAAAGGATGGGTGATTATTTCTTTGTGGATACGCATTATAGGAGGAAGATAATTCAGAGGGAGATATCAAAAACTGCTTCAGTCTTTGCATATGTGGATGTGAAAAATCTATCTATATAGTTATAAATATTTATATACTATATTTTATATCTATATGTTTATATGTTATCTATCTATATATTTATCTATGTATTAATGGCCACCAGTCTCACATAGACCCTCATTAAGTTATGCTTACATGATTTTCACTATTTCTTTATTACTCTTCCTGCTTCCAGTTTTTCTCTCCTTCAAATCCACATGGATGTCAAGATAATTTTCTTAAGTCATAGGTCTGATCATATCATTCCTCTGTTTAAAATAAAATCCAACACCCCCTCTATTGCCTCTAGAATAAAATACAAATTCCTCAGCTTCTCATTTAAGAACCTCGGGAATGTGGTTCCAAGCTACTTTTCCAGAATTATTCTGTATTGCTTTACAATCCAAATGTTGCAGGCAAGACGAAGCCCTCTGCGTGCGCCCTTCACCCCATCCCCTCCCATTTTCTTCAGCAGATTGCCCCTACTATCACTCCCATTTTACAGCCCTTTTGCCTTTAGTTGTCCATTAGTCGAATGGCACTGTTGGTGTTCCTCACATTAGGTTGTTTTCACACAGTTTGGAAAATTATTAACAACTCCCTCTTTACCTTTCCTCTAAATCTACACTGAACTATAAAATTTTCTTGCATCTTCATCATTTACCTGACTGAACAGATGAATCAAAATCATTTTTTGGAATGGGCATAGGCCTAGTCCCAAAGAACTCTTTTCCCTGCCTAAGACATCTTCAGGCTTGTGTCAGCTAGCTCATGTGACTATTACCTAGTTCTATCCTTGCACATGATTACATTCTGCTTTATAGATGAGAAAGAATAAAGTCAACTTCTGCAATTTCTCATAGGCACCACGAGTCTAGAACTGATAGCACAGCTTTACCTCTGAATGCTACTCTGATGCACACACGCCATGGGTGAGTTTTGCAGTGGCTATTTGATCAGCACAGGAACATACAAGAAACATCAGTGAATACACCAAGGAGGATGCCTGAGGTCAAGACCTTAGGCATCGAGGCCAGTGCTTCCTCCCAGTCTCTTACTGTGTTTCCTAATAGTCACTCTTCTCCTACTTTGACCCAACAGTCTTTTTATATTGGGTTTTCTTAAACTATTTTTATAGCATGGATCTATTTGGCATCTGGTGAAGCCTGTGGAACCTTTTGCAGAATAATGTTTTTAAATGCATGAAACAAAATACATCATATTTCAAAGGAAATTAATTATATTTGATACAATTTTTAACATACATACATACTTATATATACACATACATACATATATACACACATGTATATGTATATATGTGCATATATAGGTATGTATGTGTATATATGTATGTGTGTGTATATATATAGATATGTATGTATGTATCTATCTATATCTATATCTATCTATATCTATCGATCTATCATCTATCTATCTATCTCTCTAAAGTTCATGGACTCCAGGGTAAGAACTTCCCTGTATATACTAAAATGTATCCTTTCTATTGCTCATTCTATACTCCTAATCATAGTTGATCACTGCCTCCCACAACACTTATACATACACCAGCTTCCTTCCTACTCCCTGCTACTCCTAAATATGGAGTATGGAAATATTTGTACCATCAAATGCTTTACTCATTAGTTGCTCCAGATAGCAGCAAGTCCTTCACACTTCCCAGAGAGGGGCACCTGTTTGACTCTCAACCCTCCTCCCCCACAACATTATCCCAAACTTCTGACATGATTCAGGAGATAATAGGGACATAGTCAATAAATCAGTTCCATTTGAAAAAGCAGTTGTCTGAAGCACACTATTTTAAGGTCATATAGAGATCTTAAATTAGTTATTATAATGAATTCATATACACGCATATATACTTACAAAAATAACCACAGACAACCATATAATACAAATTTTAAAAGTATCATAGTTCTTACATAGGATGATATGTCATTATAGTGGAACCTCGTATCTAGAAATTCGAACTTAAAAAGCAAGGAACTGATTCAATATGCAATGTTGTATGACCTTCTGTATAAAATCTTCAAGTTTCATCAGTCATAAATTCCAGTGACTATGTTTCTCCATTGTCCACTTATTGGTGTATATTTCCAAAAACAACACTTCCCAATTTGTTCATTTGCTATGGATGTTTACCTCATCTATTTTTTTTGGCATACAATCCTCTTCCTGTCAACCTAAAGTAACCTATTCATTACTACAAAGTTTTCCAAAATATAGCCTAAGCAAGCATGCAAAGTTATATGTTAGACTACTGTGTTAGTATTCCATTCTTATCCTACTCTCTTTTAGGGAGGGCAGGTTGGTAGAAGCAGTGACTTTTTTGGTTGCTACATGTTTCATACAATTAAGCCACCACTGTTGTTTTATGCTATTTTGATAATAATATGTCATATAACTTAAATTATTATTAACAAAGTTGTTATTCTTTATATATGTGATTTATATATAGGATTTAATATTCTTTATGTAAGAGATTGACATATTCCTAAAAATAAATTTCAAAATTCTTATAGAAAGATAACACTTTATTCTTGGGAAATTCTTATAGAAGATCTGTGGAAAAATGTAACTTGATATATGGAAATTTGATACCTTTCCAACTTTGCAAGAACACATATATTCCATAAAGTGAGGCAAGCAAGGTATACTTATCTCTGGGAGTTGGGGGTCTAGGTTGTGACATAGTCCAAGGAAACAACAAGAACGAAAATTACCCGAATGGGCTAAATATATACCTCATCTGTCATTAGGGTTGCAATTGATCTGCCAATCTCATGGTACTGTTGACCCTTTCCCAATGGTCCCAGAAGGATAAACAAAAATCTGTGAATAGGAGAAAAAAAGGTTACTAGACAGAAAAGCAAATTCTGTTTTGTGTATTATAGAATCACATCTCAAATGCATTACTGATGAAAGGGCTATCAACATGAATCATTCATTTTCTCACAGTTCAAAGTTTAAGTGAGAAATTGTATTTTTTTTCTTAGTTTCATTGTTTTGGTGAGTTTTTGATGAAGAGAGAGGACAGGAAAGAAAAGAGCAACATAAAATGGATTGTTATGATTTATGGCCCCCGTGGTCTTTCTGATTTTAATATTTTTTTTCTTTTCCTCCTACAAGGTTAGTTTTTGAGTTATCTTATGGAACATATATAATTCATATCAGGGACCTCAGTACCAGAAGATACTCTAGAACTACTACAGCGTAAAAAGGCAAGAGAGTAAGAATGAACCTTTGTGAAAGAAAGAAATAAAACTGACTTCTATTACAAAACAGAGTGGATGGTCAGGGGGGAAAGGGAGGGGTCTTGGAAAAGTATTGAAGTTTATGAGAAGAAGAAATCTGTGTTTCAAAAATGGAGAGGCCCATGTAAAATGCAGATTCAGTGGAAAAATTATAGTCAGATACCAAATGCATTCTGGGTAGAAAAAAATTGGAGAGTTCCTGATCCAAAATGTTTCTCTTGACAAGTTAGGGGGTGGGCTAGAGGGAGAAGAGAATGAACCCAAATTTTGACCCAATTTTCCTATTGTATTAAAAGTCCAATCTTTTGTATTCTGGTCAGTTCTTTTCACTAATTTACTTTTATTGAATTCAAGTAGAGTTTCCAATTAGCTCTTTATACACTCTACTCCATGTGTCCTCCAGTTAGGAAGAGGATATAGAACTACCCCATCTCTCATAAGGTTAATATCTCATACCTCAAATAAAATTGTACAAGTTCAATACTACCCTATATCTTGCTACCCTATTGTATTTGAGGTTATTTAAGTATGAAGACTGATAGCTTTTTAACTTGAATTAAAATAGTTCTCATAATTCTACATGTTAATATATAAGAACATGTGGAAGCTATTCATTCTATATATGTATTATATAGTCTGAAGCTATAGGATCATAGCTCTCAATCTGGAAGTAACCTCAGAGTCTATCATGTTCAAACCTCCTTTTTCATATGAGGAAACTCAGACTGAGGGAGGTTGTGCATCTTGTCTTGTGCAAAGTCACAGGTAAATGTGAGGGGATGGATTTGCATCCAGGACCTTGGATTTCAGAGCCAGGGCTCCTTCCATTATGCCATACACCCTATTCTCCTCCTCATCTTTCAAAGTAAAGTTACAGAATTCTAAGCCAATTTAAGTGTAGAAGTAATTATAGGTAAAAAAAAAAACTACTAGAGTAATTTTATGCAGTAATTTGTGTATGTGCACTTTATCCATAGAATTCTTTTGAGAAACTTACTGACCTATGCACTTTATGATATTTTTCAGTTCTTCATTCCACAAGTTATTTATGTAGTTCTAAGAAACTATTTCCTGACATTTTTAATGTGTGTTGCCTTATTTTCAAAGTGCGCCTTTTGCCCTACCAAGAAAAAGATAATTAGGAACCCTGAATGGCTTTCTTTGTACTATTCATTATCTCTATACCTCTAACAAATTTGCTATTATTTTCCACCTTGCCTAACTAAATGATACAGTCTTTTTTTCCTCTCTTCTTAATATGGAAGCCTATAGGGCTTCTAATTTTTTCCCCATTGTTTTCTACACATTTTTACTGTCTGTTTGAAGTAAGGTCACTTAAAACTAAGATATTTTTCAACATGAGGTTATGAATGTACCTTGGTGTATATTATGACTTTAAAATTTCTCTCTTTTTAAATTTCATTTCCTTCTGACATTCATCTCATCCCTATCATCTTAACAAGTGGCATTAACACAGAGTTCATCAGATTTTTCTAAGCCACAGGGGTATATACACTTAACCACCTGGATGACCAAATTATTTTTATGTGTCCAACTAAATAAACTACTCTCATTCCAATATCATGCAATCTAATCGATGCAAGGGAAATCTGAGGTCTTGAATCTGAATCCTAGCTAACAACACTACCTGCAAGTCTCTGAACAAGTTATGCAGGTAGTGTCTATAAATGAATACTAGACCTAATAAAACATTTTAAGTTCCAGTTTGATTTGGTCAACCTGCCCTACCCATACACTTAAGGAATGAATCAGAACTTTATTCTCCCCATTGGTTTTTAAACAGTTTCAATACAAGTATTTACTTGAAACTGCAAGATAAACCAGAGAGACTTGCCCAGTGATAGCAGCAGAGAAATGAGCCAAGGAAAAATTAAGCCCATTCAATTCCACTCCACTCAATTAGAGAGCTCTCTCTTCTCTCTCCAATCTTTGAAGAATGATCTTAACTCCTAGTTAGAGGATGCTGCTGCCAATAGGGTGTACATGGAGGCATGCCCAAAGGGCAGCCCTTTGACCTGAAAGGTCTTTTGTATTTTCCTGACACAGTGTCTTAAATCTTCTATACTCTGGCAGGATCGTGGCTTTTTATTATCTGGCAAAGTAACATACAAGTTTGCTAACCCATCATCAGAGAGAGTATTTGATTACTACTCATTCTGAGACAACGGGACTCTGGACATTCAAGCTATGGATGTGGCTCTGAGTAGAGAGAGAGATAGCATTAGAGTTGGGAGATGAAGTAGATAGAAGTGAGTAAGGTTGTACCAAGAGCAGAGTTGGAATAATGATGAAATACAGATTTTTCTTCCCTATGTCATAAATGTCTGAAATGAAGAAAACTTTTAATTCTCAAATTTCAGTCCATGCCACTCAAAAGGTCCCAATCACGCTCCAATTGCATAAAGTCAACTGATGAAATTGAACCAAAACTCCTACTTCTGGAGTAATTATGTTGATCTGTATAGATACAGCTTTGATCTCTTTATTTCCACTTAATTTGTGCTTGGGAATGAACCAAGACGTTCATGTCATTTCCCAAGGGCTATTTTAGTGGTTCGTGCTCTGTGACACCTATATTAGAGTTCTAACCATGGTAGATTCATCTTCATAAGTTTTGTAAAATTAAATACTGACTAAATCCCCACAAAGAGATATTTTTTTTGTTATACAATTTGATCTGTAAAATAAAATAAAAATGTTCCTTACACAGGAGCAAACAAAGGATTTCTGGAGTTTGTCATAGTGTGAGCCAGGGCACTTAGAGATTCAGACATTTAGGTGTGTACCTAAATGGGCATGAGCCATATGTGTGTGTGGCAGCTCCTGAAAGGAGAGTTCATGAAAATGAAAGAATGTAATTTGGCAGGATATTCAAGAGACTCAGGAGAATGTTGCATGTGAGAATCATCGAAATATTCAAACATCTTGCCTTCCTTTTTCTTAGATCAAAACGGGGAAATGAACAATACTCATTTTTTAAAAAAATGGACTTATCCAAAAGGACACCACTAAGATGAAGTTCTGTTCTAACTGGTTATTTCTCTCCTAACAAACAGACGAAGAAAATAGTAATAACTTTTTGGGAAATTTTACCTGGTTGGAATTGGCACCTCAGCCAGTCCTGTGAGCAGTACCGCTGGGGACAATCTAACAAATGCAACTACAGTTCGGTCCAAGAATTCTAGCTCACCCACTAAGATGTTTGAAGCTTCTGCCCCAGGAGGAATCTTTTTCATGAAATGTAGATCAACCTGATAGTACCAAAATTTAAAATAAGGTTAATTCACAAAAAGGAATACATATGGTAAGTCACGTATGCTATATAGCATAATGTTCCTTGAACATTTCAGGCCTTCAATAAATGTTTCTTAAATGAATTACCTACAGCTAAAAATCCTTTTTTCTCCTTTTATGATAAGGTGCTTAAAAAGCCAACATAGTTATTGTTATAAAATGGGGCCCTTAGAATTGAATCCTTTAAATTTTCTACTAATTATAAAAGAAGTGGAACTTTTGTTTCATCTTCAATTACTTTGCCATTTCTGGACATGTTTGCAAGTTTAATTAAATAAGAGTCTTCCTTCACATTTTCTGACAATAACTCATCTGGTTCTTGGTTCTGGATTTACATGTGCTCTTACTCTCTTACTTTTTTGTGGTCATTAACACCAAAATATAATATAATTCAGAACATATTGTATGTTTTTGGAAAATGTTTTCATCTGAAATATGCCAATTACAAACAATACTATGGATGGCAGTATATATTTTTCTTTTTTTCATGTAAGAAGCAAAAGTTGAAAAAGTCAAGTAGTACAAAGGCTCTGAGGAGGTATTATTTTTTCCTGTATCATTCTAGTTGACTATAATGGACTGAGACAACTTCTCTTTATTCGTGGATTCTTTAAACATTTATTGAGGACCTACCATGTGCAAGGCATATTTCCTAAGTGGAAGGCTTAAAAGTGGCATAAGAGAAATAAGCCAAATAAAAGCATTCAAATTTAGAGGGTTAGAAACCCTGAAAAGCTGAAGTCACAGCTGAAATACTGACATGAGCATCCATGGGTGAAATGAATGGCTACGGACTGCAATCAAAAATTAACAAAAAAATGCTTGATAAGAGGGAGAGATGATAAATATCCATAAGAAGTACTGACTCACATGCTCAGGGTCTGAGGGGGATCCAGAGAATGAGGTTAAAATCAATTTAATAAAATCCACCTTATCTTTCTTTCTGGTCCCTTTTGGTTAGATTTTCATGATTATCTGTGCTTCTGGGAGAAACTGTGGCTATAAGTGTTATAGAATATATTCTCTCAATTTAATGAGCTAAGGAGTACAAAGGAGAAGGGAAATAACTAGAAGAGGGAAAGGAAAGGAAGAACATTAATCAACACAGGTGAGGTCAGTGTAGATTTTTCAGACTATAAAGACTTTAGTGAGAATGATTGTTTGAGAGTAATCTTTTCAAGGCTAAAGTGGAGTATTCTTAAAGTTGTAGGCCTAGGCTAAGAACGTCATAAAGTGCTTGGATTCAGAAAAGTTGGACTAAATGTGCTGTTTTCTATAAGTAGGTCTCTACCTAGGTATTTGAATGCTTAATTTCTGTGCAAATATTAAGGGTTGGACAAGGATGTTCATAGTGACTAGTGATGTCCACTACTGACTTAATAAAATTCAATGTGTAGAGTACATTTAATATATAGTGTTGTGTACATTTAATCGAAAACTTGAAAAACAACTATATTGTTTATTTTGGAAATAAAGAACACTAGAGAGAACCCAAATTTATTTTAAAAGGAAGTTTAAAGTTTTAAGAAGAAAAAAAATCTTGAAAAAAATAAAGAGTAGAATAGCATAGATGCCCAAAAGAATAATTGTAACAATAATAAAAACAGATTTTAGAAAAGGTGCACTCATAATTGCAAGTCCGAAAAAAATTCAGCCATTTAAAGTACAATAGCTTAAACGATCAATATGACCAGAAAGATCATTCGGATGAGATTGAAATATTTTGCACATATTTTCAATCATTGTCTGGAAGAATTGTAGATTTCAGAAGTCTTTCTGAGGAGAAAAGAATAACCAAGGTATATTTCCCTTGCTGCAGTGAAAAAAGTACATAGTGTTAATATGCTGTGACAAAATTGTCAAGTGACAAATACTAATAATTTAGAATAATTGTACAATTGGTTGCCAAAGTAACTTCAGTGGAAATCTTAATATCCATCTACAAAAATTCTATCTAGCATTCATTTGGGTTTCTAAAAGAAAAGTCATAACGTTAAATATTTAAGTTTCAAAAAATAACTACCTTGAGTTATATAAAAGAAAAGTGTTCTAGTTATCTAACAGAGGACTAAATGGGTATGCAAATTAGTTTCTATTTATACAGAAACATAAGTGTGGCCTTTACACATCCCTCTTAATGTCATCATTAAACAACATCCAAAGCATAATTTCACAGAAGAATCTGCCATCGGAATATGGCGGTCAGGTGACTCATAAACAGCTCAAATTTGAAAGAGGAATGTAGCAGGTTAAAGAATCCTTAAGGATTCACAGAAAAACTTAATTCATAAAAGTCTTCAAAGAGAAAGAGAAACTGACAGGATCCAATGGAAGACCTTCCATAGGACTTCAGGTCCACTGAAGAGTGTCCACAGATCCTCTAGGTCTATCTGCTCATTATTTGTAAGTGCAATGAATTAAGAAATATTAAATATGTTTAAGAATTATATATTATGAACACAGCTAGCAAAATAAACTCAAGTAAGATAATTAAAATGCAAAACTCTGGCTTTTGTCAAGCCTTCATCAAGTGCAGAGGTTCTCTCTCAATTGAAAGTTATATAGATGAGTAGGAATATTTGAAAAATAAAGCTAAAGGACGCACACAGACCATGTATTGCCCCATGCTCTGAGAGGATAAATGTATCCAGTGCAGTTTAAGAAAAAAACCAATATTGTCCTTTTCTGGTATTTTGTTTGCAGGACTACAGAATAAAGAAAGGATACCAAGGATTTGAACAAAGGAGATAGATAATTTATTTCAACTAAAGATTGCTCTGCAAGATGAACACTAAAATTAAAGCTAGATCACAAACAGTGTGAATAAAGAATCCCTCTGAAATTATGGTATGTATTCAAATTTGCACTATTCCAAGTTATAATCATGTTAAATATGGTTACTGGTTCCAGCCCAGTGGAAATATGTAGTGCAAATTCAAATAATGTGACCATTTCAGGGTATTTATTATTCACACTAACAGGGATCTAGGGCAGCTAGGTGGCAGAGTAGATAGGAGTGCAGGGCCTGGAATCAGGAAGATTCATCTTCCTGAGTTCAAATCCAGTCTTAGACACTACCTATGTGATCCTAGGCAAATCACTTAATCCTGTTTCCCTCAGTTTCCTTATCCAGAAAATAAGCAGGAGAAGGAAATGGCCAACCACTCCAGTATCTTTGCCAAGAAAATCTTAAATGGGGTCACGAATCACAACTGAAAAAAGACTGAACATCAACAATTGGATCTAGCTTTATTGGGCAAGTTTTACAATGTGAAAATCGATGAGGTAGTTGTCTTCATGGGTCACTGTATACAAGTGGATTAAAATACAGAAAAGGAGGGGAATCAGTCATGTATTGAGAATGTGGTACAAGAAATGTATAAAACTAAGCACCTATTGGTATCCCTGAAACATTAAAAGAACAAGAGGAGGGTCTTCAGCACATTGGGCATATCCTCTTAAGGATTTATAGAGGAATTACGGAAGATGGTAGGACATGGACAGATTGTGATTTTTACTGCTAGAGGGAGTACCCACATGGATCAGATAACAGATCCAAACAAATATTAAGGTAAGTAAATTATTTATATGTGTGTAAACAGTTATTTTATTAGTGGTTTAAGGATACACACACACACACACACACATTAAATTTAACAATTTTTTTCCCATTTTGCTTCGGTGTTTATCTTTTCTCTATCTCCTCTCTGGTGAGAAAATCACATTTTATCATTTGTAGATCGTTAAATTTTGTAACGATAAATACAAACCCCTTACATCTCCACCATTGGTTTGAATGGTGTATCAACAATGTGTGTATCAAATTGTATCAACAATTTCAGTAAACAGTCTTAGAAAGGGAGTTATTATTCCTCCCCTTCCCCAAAACACAAAGATGGGGAGAGTACATACAGTGAAAAGAGAAATGCAAAGCATCTCTGCCCAGCCTGATCTCTACAGAAAAACAGTGTATAAAAGACCTCATCACAAGTTCCTATGGTGCTAGTGATCTGGAACAGGTCAAGAGCAACAGAAAGAATAGACAGATTTTGCCACAGCTTCATAAGGCAATTAGTAGAAGAACTGAACAAAGCTAAAGACTTGTTGAAATATTCCTTTGTTCTCCACTGTTTGAGTTTGTTTGTCTTCCTAGGGTGGTTCCTAAGGGATTAAAATTCCAGAGGATTTATTTTATTTTATTTTATTTTGCATTTTGATGAAAATGGAGATCTCTGGGAAAAGAGACTATAATGATTAGACTATTCAAAACACAATTGAAATCAATTTTTGATGAAGGTGGAGCCCCAGCTTCCCTGGCCGTGAGCGTGGCTGATGCTTTTCTTATCCTTACACTTAGAGGCAGTCATTTGTTACTTTGTCTGCAGAGATCACTTAGGTAAATATCATAGGTATAAGGATAAGGGGACAGCAAGAAGTAATAAAACAAGCACTGATCTTGGAGTCAGGACTGGGTGACCATGTGTAAGTTATTCCCTTACCTGAGCTCATGTTTCTTCAAATAATACTTAATAATACTTCAAATAATACGACAGAGGTAGGGAAGGAAAATGCTTCAAAGAATTTTGTAACCTTCAAAGTGCTTATATAAATATGAGATTATTATTTACACATAATATTCAGTTCCTTAAAATTCAGTTCTGGTACAATATCCTAGGGGAAGCCTTTCCTTTTACCCCTACTTCTTAGAGCTTTCCCTTTCTTCAGAGTGGGTTATATTTCTGTGTTTTGAAGTCATATTCCCTCAGGAGAAGGTATTCTCCTTGAAGGTAGGGACTGTCCCATTGTGGTTGTTGCTTTCTCTTATATTTGTTTCTCCAATGGACACTAAATAGCTCTTTATTGAGTTGAATTGAACTGAATGGTCTATGTACTGGTTCCTATTTTGGTTCTTAGAGGCACATTTAAAAAATGCACATGTCCATCACATCCTTCTCCATTTCTCTAGGTACTTTTAGATTATAAAAATGAATCAGTCATGTCCATACTTCCTGGGAGGGCATATGATAATCTGTTTTGAATTGAATTTGGTCTAAGAAAGTGTTCTCAAATCACTTCTGTGACTGTCCATTGTTATGGTTAAAGCCTAAAGTAATCTTGGGAATTTGGTGTTGAGTCCTATCCTGGAGGTTATCCTAGAATGGGTTCAAACAGCAGGCATAGCCCTGAAAGTTCCTGCTTAAATGTTAGCATCTGATCTGGAAATGTCCTTGACAAAGTCAGGCTGAATTTCTTTGGGGCCCCCTTTAGTCAAGATTTTTATTCTCTCTCCTAGGTGTTGTATCTAGGCAAAAGAAGATGGAGATTTTGCCCTAGGTATTCTGCCACAGTTTGGAACCAGAGATAATAAGAATGTCCCGTTAGTTTGGGAAAGATTTTGTCTGGGGCAGGGCTGTATCACTTTGGATACTGATCATGGAAATGGGTTAATGATGAGAGCTAAGAGTATGGGAATACCACTTGGCATACTTGACCTCATTCTTTTGAGAGCACACTCTGTGCTGTGGTATGGTAGAGAAAATGTTTGGGGCATACTTTGGAAGAAAAGCTTTAAATCCTTAGTGTCCATTTCAGAGGGAGAAGGGGATGAGGGAAATGGGTTAAAAAAACTTTTTGCCAAAATACTTCCCATTTTATTGGAAAGGATCCCTGACCAGAGATCAGGAGGTCTGGATTCCAGTCTTATCCCTGCCACTAATTTGCTATATAACTGTTAGTAAGTCACTTCATTCTCTGGCCCTCAGTTTCCTCCCCGGTAAAATGAGAATGATAGATTAAATGACACTTGAAGTCTTTTCCAGCTTTAAAATCAGGTAATTTAAAAATCATTTTTTTTAGCAAATTAAATACTTTAATGCAGAGTGATGAAATCCTATGTACGTGTAGAAATCGGCTATTCAGAGTCATTGGGGATTATTACAAAGGGAAGAAACTCTAATAGTGTTTGAGAAATGTGGGAACCATTGTTTATTCACTAAGTGCTGATTTGGAAAAAAAAAGGGAAATCAGTATTTTTAGCATATATTTTAAATGACCACATTTATATGGACAGGTAAGATTCTGTTTCCTATCATCTTGTAAAATTACACGTATGATTCTGTTCTCAATTGCAATGCTAAAAATCATGTCAGTAAATAACAGGGACAGGTAATATGAGAAGGTTTGGAATCCATTTCATCTTAAAGTCTGAAAGAGTAATTACGGTTTTCATATGCTTTGGAGCTACAAACATGAGCTGTGTATAGGAATTTTGTACTAATGTACAGCAATGAGCTAAGATATAAAAAAATCCAAGTAAATAGATAACATGGTTGATAAATTCCCAGAACTTTTTAATAATCTAAACAATACTAAATTTTTTAGTAAGAGTCAAAGAAACTAGAAAAAATCCCACAGTAGCTGGGTGCTACACATTTTTGAGGTGCGGGATAACTGTTGCTCTTGCCTTCTATTCTCCCTGGTTAAAAAGCAAAAAGTATTTCTAATATTTCTGAGGTTCCTTCCTTATAAAGATATAAAGAAGGTAGATCCCCTAGCAGTTTAATCCAAAATCTGTTTTCAGTAGGACAGGAAAGCAAGAAGCTTAAATCTGCAACTTGGTTGACATGTATATAGAATATTTTTAAAACTCTAATTATTTAACTTTTGCTTTAACCATTTAAATCATATCTTTAAGAAATGGGAAAGGCCAGTGAAAAAGTGGATTTTCTAAAAAAAAATCAATATTATATATGGAAAAGGTTAATGGAAAGGAGATCTGCTTTTTATATTTATCTAACTGCAACTTCTTAATAACACATAGGATCACAAAGGTGAAACAAATCTTTCTAATTTGTTATACGTAATTTTTTTCAACGTGAAATTTTTTTATAAGAACATGATATAATAATTTTTTTTAAAAAGATTCATGAAGACAGGGGCACAGGGTTAAAAATTTTTTAAAAAATTAAAGTGATTTCTTGGGAATGCAGGGCAATTTGGTTTATTGTAGTCTGCACTGCTTTTGGAAAAAAAATAAATGTGACCTTGTTACATTGTGAAAGTCTGTATAAAAGTAAAGCAGTTACTTGTGCCACTATCCTCTTACACTATTGTTTCAGGTACCAGAAATGTCATTTGAATTCTGTGTATGCCTGTTTGAGACAGTAATTCTATTCCAGCTGTCAGATGAATGAAGATGCAAAATGCCTTAAAAACAGCTTAAAAAAAAGTTGATGGATGGAATAAATTTATACTGGCCTAACTTTAGAACCATGTGTCTCCATATGGTGAAATATGCTTTTAACTACTGTAGAAATGGATCCAGAGTACACCCTCACCTCTCTCTCTTGCTGATGTGGAGGTCCTTTTTCAAGCTTTTGTTTCATCCCACATGGACTATTATGCCCTTTTTGCTGGCCTCCCAGTCCCTGCACACACAATTAACAGACTTCAGCTGGTGTAAAATGCTACTGTGTATACTCAGCCAGGCAACAGAGGGAACATATATGCTTGGAACTAGACCTGGATCAGTTAGGCTGGTTGGCAGACAGATTCCAGATTCCATAAAGCAGCTCAGGATTAATCTTGTTAGAAGCTTGAGTCAAATGAGTCCCCTTAGCTCATCCCTTTTCCCTATCCTTCTCCCATTTCTTTTTTAAAATTCAATTTCATTTTTTCAATTAATAAGCATTTATTTTCTCTCTCTCCCATCTCCCCCCCAACAAAACTCTTGTAACAAAAACACATAGTCAAACTAAACTAAACAAATTCTCATTTTCGCCATGTCCAAAAATGAGGGCCATATTCTACATATTAAGTCCCTCACCTCTCTGCCAGGAGATGAGCAGCATCCTTCCCCTTTGGTCCTCTGGAATCATGGCTTCCAGTCCCACTCTGATAACATGTTTTATTACATATTAACCTAGGCAACTGTTATTTTAACTACTTGGACCCATGTCTTTGAAAATTCTTTTCCTATAGATAATCAAGTGTATTGTCATTTTTTCATTCATCAGCCATAGTTGAAATTACCTTTGCTTCACGGTCATTGATCAACCAGAGACTAGCACATAGGCTAGGCTACAGGAAAAATGGTTCATGTACTCATTTCTCTTTGACTGATACATCATTTACCTAACAGTGATCATTTCAGCACAGGATTTAATGTATGTCTTCAATCAAATCTATGCTTTGATTATATGAGCCAGTTTTATTTTCTGTGATTTCATTTAAAATATATTCCAATATGTTACATGTTCAGATGTAGCAAGCCATGCTTGACATCCTAGAGTATGCCTCTGTGTGAGCAATGATGCATTCATTTGGGTTTTTCTTTCTTTCTTTCTTTCT
>NW_020954557.1:56678653-56686389 GCF_900497805.2 Vombatus ursinus
TTTCTTTCTTTCTTTCTTTCTTTCTTTCTTTCTTTCTTTCTTTCTTTCTTTCTTTCACAAATGTGTAAGCAAAAAATACTTAAAGGACATTCTAAGAAGAGATATGCAAATATATGTGCACATATGCACATGCACATATACACATGTGTTTGTAGGTAGATATATTTTGGTATTTTGTTCAAATCTCTGATTTCAGTGGTGCAGGGAACTACTGAGGAAACCCCCTTTGCCAATACAGATGGTCAACTGTTCTTCCATTTCAAGTCTTAGTTACTTGAGGGCACTGAGAAATTAGGTTGCTTGGCTACATAGTCATTATGTGGCAGAGACAAGGCTTGAAGGCAGAATTACCTATCTACTATGCATCATTGCAGGCATAAGTGTGCATACACAGTATTAGTATGTGTATGCATATATACACATGAATACATATGTACACACATATAAATATATTTCTATGGAAGGTGGAACCACCCTATGGGTAATCTTCACACTCTCTTAGGTTAAAAAAATTATTCTTTTAATTGAAAGACACAAATTTGCTAAATGGCTACAAACTGATGCATAAAATTTGCATCTGTAAGTGCTTTTTTTTAGAGTTAGTAAAACCTTATATCTTAAATAAAATGCTACTATTGTCTGCAGCTAAACATCAGATTTTGGCTGAGAAATGAAATACTGTTCATGTAAAAACAACATTTATTAACACAAAGATTTATTGGAAATGTGGTTTGATAACTTCTAGAAGAAAATCAAGGCATTTACATATGCCACAAAAATGTAAAAACAAAACTCACAACTTATTTACCTTACTAAAATCAACAGTGCTGTTTTCTCTGCTCACATCATTTTTATTTTCAACACTGGCTGGAGTAGACTGTGGAGAAACAACCTGAGCTGCTTAAAAAAAAAAAAAAAGAGAGAGAGATTGTCATTACAAAAGACAAGCCATTGATACTTACATGATTCTAGAACTATTAGGAGAAGTGCAAATTACAGGTAACTACACTACTATGTGTTTCCTACTGAATTTATGAAATATGTGAGCATGAAGGGTCATTATAGATATAGCTACATCAACAGGCACATTCTCAGACAAAAAGTTGCATATAGAAATGGGAGAACTCAGATGAGATAATAGAAACCTGTTCTCAAAGTGAAAATCTGAGTCAGGGTAACTTGAAAAAAATGGATATGCTTCCAAATTATATTTTAAAATCTCTGCATTGAACTCAAATTATAGCATATTCCACAGGACAGTTCCTAAAAACAAATATTTAAAAAATCTAGCCATTTAAATTTTTTCAAAATAAGAAAGAATATATCCTTTAAGTGATTAAAAAAAAGGATAGGATTGATAAAATTTAAGGAATTGTGAGCAAAAATTTATTTTGAAAACATCATAGCACATTTCCTATTCCTACGAAACCCATGATGTCCTTGGAGAGCAAGGATTATTTGATTTCGGCTTTAATGGAACTTTCTGTAGAAGAGAGCTCCATGGAGAATTACCTCTATGTTGGATAATACCAGGAACTGCTGGGCTGATTACTGGATGGAAGTGAGGCTCAATTTCACCATAAGTCAAATATGTTGCTAGCACAGGAAGGAGCTCAGTGAAAATGTAGTGATCAAGAAACTCTTGGGGCAGCTATGTGGCGCAGTGGATAGAGCATCAGCCCTGGAGTCAGGAGGACCTGAGTTCAAATTTGGCCTCATACACATAACACTCACTAGCTGTGTGACTTTGGGGAAGTCACTTAACCTCAATTGCTCTCACACTCTACTAACCCTAGTAAGGCATAATACTAAGTACTTTCTTATTAGAGCTGGATATGGGACAAAAAGTAGGCTCATATCAGGTTTCTGGTGACCAGAAAAGATTCATGAAAAATTCTTTGTAATCATAAGGCTGCTTGGGACCTGATATAATGGAAAAGCTAATTTTTCAAGTTGGCTTTATATTTTCATGTTAGTCTTTTCCCTTTCTAATTATACTCACAGCCTTCATCACAAGGTAAGCGTGACCCAGACCCTATCATTACTATTGAAGTCACGAGATCATGAAAGTCTGAAGTTCATTGTCTGGGAAGTATTTTTTCCCCCTATATTCATAGTCCTTAGATATGAGAAGTGTACTCTTTCTTTCTTTCTTTCTTTCTTTTAAAAAACATTTGTGTAATGAAGTCTCTCATTTCTCATGGTCCATAATTAAGTACTGCGTCCATGAAATTGTTTTTAAGTACTCAAACCTATACTAATTTTGAATTTTTCCGGACTATTCTATTTAGTCTCAAATATCACTATCTTTAAGATGTCTACTAAACCATATTTACTCTATGGATCCTAAAATTACTAAGTGTGAATAACACTTTTAGCAAGTACCATAATCATTTTGCCTTTTACATAGTTAACTATATCAGACAGGGTTCATTTTTTTCAGGTCAGGGCTTATGACATATAATTCCTGAAAATTAAAATGACTTACAAAAGTTGATAGAGCTTAAATATGTCTTTTAATTTCACTGAATAAAGTGAAATAATAGAGCTTTTTAAAGGCTAAAGTTAAAAACAACTTTTATTTAGGGTGACACGAGTTATTCCTAAATAATGGAGAAAGTTCTAATTTCTCATTTGTTTCAAGGCAGAATCTGGAACTTTTCCAAAACATCAAAATTAAATACAGAAACCATTTCCATTCTCCCATTTCTAGCTGCAGACTTGCAGTTAAGAATGTGAACTGTTCATTAGCAGCCATTCAATTTACCATTCTCAAAATTACAACTGCAATTAAAAAAAAACTTTATTGTAATGCATTTTGCCACGAACAGATGTCTTCAATCACCAGTCTCACATCATTTCTTCTTGTTTTCATGAACAAGAACATTAGATGTATTTAAACCTAAATTTACTGAATACTTTTCTGTAATAACACTTTGGATAATGAAGTTTTCATTAATAAATATATAAGCTTAGCACAGTGCCTTACAAAAGAAAGCATCTAATAAATATTTGTTGAATTGAATGTTTCTCAGATAAATAAGGAGTACCTGTTTATTTTTTATCAATGACATAAAAATACCTGAGAAAACTATCTTTTAATACATCAGCAAATACACAAGTAGGATTAAAATTACTGCAAAATCATTCATGTATACAATTTTCAATTGAATAGAAAACTTTTTTTTAAAAAAGCCAAGATCTATAGCTACATTAAGTAAACTATGTTTTCATTTTTATATTTGTAACAACAGGCTGTTTAACAAACAGCTCTCAAATCACTCAATATGTTTAAGTATTTAAGCATATGCATTTTTACACATCTTAATTTGATTTGATATACTTGCAGATCACTAATTTGTGTTATCCTTGTTCCAGGATTATGAAGTGTGGACAAAGTAATAACTCCATGACAGTGATTATTGATAAACACCATCACTCATTACTAGCAAAGGATCTAGAAACTTTTCTTCTTTTAAGGTAAAGTCTAGTGGATTGAAAGTTAGCCTTGGACACAGGAAGAGCTGGGTTTAAGCCCTGTTTCTGACACATATTGGCTCTGTGCCCCAGAACGAGTTACTAAACTTTTTATTGCTCTAGACCTCTCTCTAAGACTAAGTTGCAGAGAAGATGCCGACGTATTGGTGGAGGGAGTTTCCTCATCTAGGAAGACATCATAGGACCAGGCCCTGTCCATGTATATGTATATGCATTTGTTGTTGCTCAGTTGTTTCAATCATGTCCAACTCTTTGTGACCCCATTTGGGGTTTTCTTGGCAAAGATACTGGAGTGGTTTGCCATGTCCTTTTCCAGCTCATTTTACAGAGGAGGAAATTGAGGCAAACAGGGTTAAGTGACTTTCTCAGGGTCACACAGCTAGTAAGTGTCTGAGGCTGGATTTGAACTCAGGAAGACTCACCTTCCCGACTCCAGGCTCTGCAATGCACTACCTAGATAACCATTATGTAGTCTATATGACTTTGGACATTTCATTTCTTTTCTTCATTGCTCTACGCAACTCTCTAATAATAATAGGCAGCAGCATAAGTGTCGATACACCCAGAGAATGGGAGCTTCCCCATTCATGTATTCTCTAAGCCAATGAACACATAGGTTCAGTCCCTATTCTTCCACTGAATACAGAAAAACAAATGGAGTTCCACTGTAATGTATCCAGTAATCTAAATCATCAGTTGACTTTATCTTTTATTATTGAGCCAGGTGTTTATAATATACTGTCTTTTCAATGAAAAGAACCCTCCAAACTTTATTGAGGACTCAGAGCATGGAATTCCTCTCAAAAGCTATTAGATGTAAATTAAAAGTTGTTAATATCAGATGTCATGGAAAGGCAGCATGGTTGGGTGAAGATAGAGGGGGACTTGGAGTTAAGAAGACCTTGGTTTAAGTCCCACCACTGATACATCCTGGCTATTGTGACCTGGGTCACTTAACTTCTCAGTGTCCCTGGAAATTCCAAGACTCTAAGATGCTGAACTGTGTCCATCTGTATTGGTAAAGAAAGCTCCTCACTAGAATATTGCTGTATCACTGAAATCACAGATCTAATGCAAAAAAGTATATTTAATAGTATATAGTAAGTAAACATTTCTATAAGGCAAAACATAAAAAAGTTGTTTTCTATATTAGAAAAAAATTAAATGTTTTTGTTTGTTTCTTTGTTCTTATAGAAACCATCAGTGGGGTCAGATACTTTGCTATACATATGTAATGACTAAAAACCAAACTTGGGTAATGGGAGGGACTAAGTATTAGATATGTAATTTAATTAGGGCTATATTTACACTTCCACTGTCAATTGTAATCATTTGCTTGTTTGAACTGAGGTCCTTTTAGATTATTTCAGTCATTATGTTAGCAAGTGATAATTGGCTTGAATTTCACAATCCTATGTAAAATATAGCCATATTTTCTAACAAAAGCCCAAGCTCAGCCAATATTATAGAGAATAATAATTCCTGATAAAGGACATCGTTTTACACAAGCTAGGAATTATTTTTCCAAATGAAATTCAATTCAATTCAACAAATGTTTATTGAGCTCCTACTATACAGAAAACACTGTGCAAGAAGGGATCCTGAAATGAGAAAGACATAGTCCTTTTTCCTTGAGGAGCTTGCAATCTAGTACAGAAACAAAGACAAGTGAGCAAGTAATTGCAGTGCACAAAGCAGACTACAGCCCTCTCAGTAGGACTTGAGCTTAGGATAGATTTTTTTGGTGTGTTTTTAACAGAGTAGCATTTGCTGAAGTTGCTTTTTAGTCCTTTAGTCTTAATGTACACATGTGTGGGTAATGGCAAATTTCAAACTTTATGAATGGTAACTGTATATACATAGTGCATGCATATACACACATAGTAAGAACATTATACTGCTCTCCACAATGGTTATTAATGTTGATTCTCCCATATTTTTCTTCATACAATCTTTACTATGCCCATTAATAATTTGCACATATTTCTTATTTCTTTAAGTGAACCAGTTATTATATTGTTCAAATATACCTATTCCTGAGACATCAGGTTACCTTTGAAAACATGGAAGTGAACACACACAAAACTGGCAAAAATGACAATGGTCATTCATTGACTCTGTGCAAAACCTCTAAAGACTAGTTAATAGTAAGAGTTAGATGAGTTCATAAATTGTAGAAGTTGGTGCCCTGTCTGGTCACACATAATGCTATATTCAATATTAACTCTTAAAGTATAGTAATGGACTTCTTTTGAAGTTTTCTCTAAAAAAATCAACAAGGGGCGAAAATAGTTTTAACCAATAATAAACTTTTAATATTCTAACTGGTAAGTGACCAGGGAATGTTAAAAATGCGAACACTTGAGTAATTTAAAATTATCCATTGCTATTCCTTATATAGCAGTATACTCATTTCTGAACTATTAGACTCAAAGAGAACTGGTTTCTAAATCTATGTAATTTGCAACAATGTCTGAACATTCAATGTGAGATTTTTTTTTACTAAAATTGCATATTAAGAAAGTGCCTCTTATATTATACTCGTTCAACTTAAATGTGTTCGTTTTTCTTGGAGACAAAAGAGACTTTATACCATCATTTACACAGACTATAGGACCCAAGGAGAAGGAGAAAATGCTCATGTGTTCTAAAGAGGCAAACCAGAATGGATATGGTGCAGACCTATAAGGAGCCAAAAGCATTATGTGTGACCAATGACGATACCATAATGTTTTGAATAAGTCTATACCACAGGTCATTCCGATGCAAATAAAGAATTAAATTCAACAAGCTTTTATTAAATATCTAACATACGCAAGGCATTGACAACAACAAAAAAAACAAAACAAAACAAAACACCCAAACAGTTCTTGCCCTTGAAGACCTTACATTTTATAAATATAATACAGAATCAGTAGTAAAAGAGGGCAAAGGAGATATCAGACTTCATCTTAGAATATTTGAGAAGAAAGTGACCACTAACAGCTGGGGATCTCAGGGTAGGCTTCATGGATAAGGTGACACTTGAGTTGAGTCTTATAATATAATAAGGAAATCTAAGAGGTGGAGTTGGAACAAAGTGCATTCCAGGTATGGGAGATGACTTCTCTGATCAATTGTAGAGGCAATCTTAAAACATGGTCTTATATGAAATAACTTCTACAATATATGAACTCATATAAATCTAACATTGGCAAAAATCTCTTCTTCCTCAGCATAAGGATTTGTGTTTTAAAAATGGTAAAAAATTTGTTTAAAATGAGTCTAAATAACTCTTAGTTGGTCTATTTGACTAAATACCAACCATTAGAAGAATAATAAATGGCCCAAGCGAATTGCATATGTTTTCATTACTTCATATATGTTTGCAGTAGGAGACTAGTATGAAGACATGGATGTACATTACTATTGACCTGGAGCCCAAGCTGGATAGGTTTTACACTACCTCAGAAACCTTCAACGAGCATTTAGAGTACCCAAAGGGTAGGAGATGAGGGAAGTACAAAGATGAGATGAGCCTGTTAGAGACAGACACAAGACAGAGCAAAATAAAGAAATATAAAGATGAATGACAAAGTTACATACATGTACAATATACATCTACTCATGGGAACAGGAGATGTGGAGAAAGAAAGAGTAAATATTCAAAAAATGTTGATTAGGTGAACTATATTTCAATAATATGAAAAGGATGCAAGTAACACATCTCAGAGAGAGATTAGCAAGCCTGTGAATAACTAATGAAATACAAGAAACAACCCACTAAATAGAGGCCAAAATCCAGCCTTGCTCTATAATCAGAGAAAGACTCAGTGGCCTACTTCATCTAAGTCCACAGATCCTAAAAACAAACATGCTTTCACTTGTTCATTGGCTCCGCTCTGAGGCATTGCCAGCCACGTCATCTGAATCTTCATTCAACAGGATTTTCCTGTTGTGCTTGCTAGGTTAATTCTGTCAACTGCTTACATTTCTTAAACAAATTTTTCCCTTTAGAATTTCTCCTTTGAATTCCTAAGAATTAGTATTCTAGCTTCCCCCTGCCCACCAAGGCAAAGCCAGATTAGGGGATCACTTTTTCTATTACTTTTTGACATCGATGATGAGTTTAAGAAACCAGGAAAGAGTACAAATATTTGAATGTAGAAAAACATTTTAAGTCTGACAGTAAAACAAAGTATAGTATGTGTAAAGCTCTACAGTGACAAGATAGCTTTCCACAAGTCACTTCAATCAGT